>NC_056751.1:336450777-336620777 GCF_019279795.1 Protopterus annectens | reverse complement strand
TGTAAAACAGAACTTTGTATCAAAAGGGAAGTACTGTATATGCAAGATTGTAAGTGCACTTTGTTTTACTGTATTAGACTTAAAACAGTTCTTATTTAACATTAAAAGTAATCCATACATCCACCCATCCATCCACAAGTCATTTTTACCAGTTTTGCACATGGGGTCTGGGTGTCACTTCATCAGTGACAATCATCTAGAGCCAAGGTTTACACTGCTGGGTAGCTAGCTTTGTAGTGTTAGTTCTTCCACACCACGCACTCACATGCATACTCACACCTATGGCCATTTTATACATCACATATTGCATGTCTTTGGAATGTGGGAGGAAACCCATGCAAACAGAGGGAGGACATGCAGATTCCTCACAGAAGGCAAACCAGCTGAGAATCAACCTGGAGAACCTCTTGCTGTGAGGTGACAACACTTTCTGCTGCACTTGTATTGCAGTTTTATAAGTTTGGAAAGGAAAATTCTTGTTTAGTTGAGGAAATGGAAGGTCTTTCCTCATCAAACCACAGGACCATAGTGTTTATCTTAGTCACACTGCTATTAATGATAAAAATTCAGCAGCCAAGATTTAGTGAGCCATCTGCTGCTGAATGGGACTATAGTTGCTTAAAACTGAATATGTAAGTGGAAGTTGTAGGTATCAGACTACCAGAAGCAGGTTTTTCTCAGCTTATTACCCTGTTTTGTGCATTAACCTGTACTATATACCTTTTTTCAAGGTATGGTGCTCTCAGATTTGATATGTATGAATAAGAGCTGTGTTTGGGTTTTGCCCACCACATTAAGGTATGCAAGAAGTTTAAGGGAAAAGCGTAATGTTTGAGATTCACTCTTCTCCTGTACTTTCTTTTCTTTCTTTTTTTTCTGGTGTGTTAAGACTCATAATTGTGAGGCCTGCCATTTCAGTAGGCGACTGTGTGTGTGTGTGTGTGTGTGTATGTATATATGTACTTGTACAGGTATATATATACATATATATATATATATATATATATATATATATATATACAAACACACCTACACATTTCACATTATATTTTATACATACGTATAAATATAGCTAGATAAATATGTATGTATGTATGTGTGTGTGTGTGTGTGTGTGTGTGTGTGTGTGTGTGTGTGTGTGTGTATCTATATATCTGTGTGTGTGTATATATATATATATATATATATATATATATATATATATATATATATATGGGTCTATGTTCATTAATCGAAAGTATGGTCCATCGAACCGTACTTCAGCGAACTTACTTCCGCGAGTATGCATTTTGTTGAAAATGCACTTTTGCGGAAAAATAAAAAAAACAAACATAAAACAAAAACAAAAATACATTAAACATTAATATACAGGGGCACAAGCCCCCTGCACCCCCCACACCCCCCTACTTTAACATTCCCACTCCGAGATCACACTACAGTGGGGAAAAGGGAATATTCCGTTATCTCCACTGTATTATGATCTCAACAAGTTTCCTTAGTTGTACATCAATGGTATATGCACGTTCGCTAAAGTGATTTCGACAAAGTATGGTTCGATGAACCGTACTGTCGACAAAACAACAAGGAACCATATATATATATATATATATATATATATATATATATATATATATATATATATATATATATACATATGTACACAGATACATAATGCCAATATTTTATTCGACACCATTTGGTTGAGAGAAACAGATGGTCAATGTGCGTAAAATCATCAGTCCCAGAGCAGGGGAATCTCGGTACTAGTGTATACATATATATCTATATATGTGTATATATATATATATATATATGTATATATATATATATATGTATATATATATATATATATATATATATATATATATATATACGTATATAAAATTAGCAGAGGATGTGGGGGCTCCTCACATTGCCCTGAAAAAATTCTTGTTTTTGGTTTAGTCTGTTCTCAGGTTATCCTCAGAACATGCTCAGTATGTGTTGAAATTTTATATTTTGATGTTAATATTACACATGTCGATTATGTGTCAGATGAATGTAATGGTTCATCTCTCTCTCTCTCTCTCTCTATATATATATATATATATATATATATATATACATACATATATATGGGATTCATACAGATCCCCGACTGCACATTCCACCGAAACAGAAATCACTGAGCATACTTAACCGAAAGTGCTGTTCATCGAAGCAGCACTTTTGGATAAGTATGCTTGTTGTGCCAGTCGTACTATGATGTGGATAAGGGAAAATTTCCTTTTCCCCACTGTAGTGCGACCTCAGAGTGAGAATATTAAAAGTAGGGGGTGTGTGGGGGGCACAGCCCCCCACATGGGGGGTGCAAGGGGCCTGACCGGGGGCTTGCCCCCCTGCATAGAAGTAGGTTTAATGTTGTTTTCTTTTTTAAACATACTTTACCATAAGCGCTTTTTCGGTGAAAGAGCTTTTGGTAAAGTATGTTTGGTGATAAAGGATTTGGACTTTTGATTTTTCGATCAAAAGTCCTCGATCCATATATATATATATATATATATATATATATATATATATATATATGGGTCCACTTTGTAATTTTGAAATAATAAAATCCCAAATTTCAGTATTCCCGAAACCACAAAGCAGAAAACCCAATCAAAACTCACAAACTCGAAAACACACATCTGCGAAATTCAAAATTCAGCACTCACACTACATATACAGCACACACATAAACACACACAAAACTTTCCCCCACAATCAAACAGATTAATTTAAACTACATATAAGGAGGGGGGGCCAGCCCCACTGCACACCCCCACACACCCCTACTTATATATTCTAACTCTGAGATCGCACAAACAGTAACACAAATGGAACTCACACACACGCATTTTACAGTCCCTCAAACACACACAACAGTCACAACACACACTTACACACACTGAACCCCTAACCAACATACTAACACACACAAACTTACCAAAATAAAACCTAAATATCCACATTCCGTACCACCGGAAGCCGAAATTCGAAATATCGGTACTTCGGTATTTTGAATTTTGCACTTCTGCCGGTTTTGGAAATGTGAGTATTTGGGATTTCAGTATTTTGAAATTACAAAGTGGACCTATATATAAATATATATATGTATATATATATATATATATATATATATATATATATATATATATATGTGTGTGTGTGTTTGTATATATATCTGTGTGCGTATGTAGATATGTGTGTGTGTTTGCGTGTGTGTGTGTGTGTGTGTGTGTGTGTGTGTGTGTGTATATATATATGTGTGTATATGTGTGTGTATATATATATATATATATATATATATATATATGTATATGTACGTGTGTATATATATATATATTTATATATATATATGTATATATGTATATATATATATATATATATGTATATATATATATATGTATATATATATATATATATATATATATATATACAGTTTGATAACTGTTTGTGCACGTGTGTGTGCCTGAGTTTATGTATGTGAATTCATGCACACATATTCATACCACACACTAGAGCATTTGATGATGTCCTTCAAGAATGCAACTGCAGTCATAACATATGGGTTGTCCTGCCAATCACTTCCTATGATGTGGAGAATGAGTAGCAGAGGCAGCTATTAGGGCAGCAGTCGAGAGGAGCATGCATGGTTAAAAGATCAACCTCTACCAGATTATGTGGAAGGCAAACTGTGATGCACCTTGAAAGAAAAAAGCCTTTTGAATTGCTTCTATGCTAAATGTGTTAAAGACCATTGAGAAAAAAAAAACAAGTTCAAATCATAAAAAAAGATTTCCAGGTTCAACCCCCAGATTCAGTCAAGGTTGGCCTTCAAAAACTGGTCCCCTTTCCCACAAAAAAGTTTCAAAAGGTAAAACAAACGTGGGGCGTGGCAGGGCCAGATAGAGAGGGTTACAGAGGTCCTTACAGGGGCAGCCAGGAATTGAAAGATGCAGGTGAAGGGTTCACCTGCCCCCCAGCCTCTCAATGACTTTCCCTCTATCACCTGCCACCTACCAGGGAACAAATAGGAAGCTCCCTTAGCGAAATTTATCTTGTTTGCAGAAAAATTGGCACAGACTGACAAGGACAAATGGATTTTGGACATTATAGACCGTTATACAGGGTCCATTTTCATACCTTGCCACCAGGGACTCAAGACAAGAAAGAATCTTGTTGGAAAAAGAAAAATAGAATTAATACTGGATTTGTCTTCCCTCTCATAGGTACCAAAGTTCAAAACAAAAGTTCAACAGCAACTCAACTCAGCCAAGCAAGGGGTCTTGGGCTTGTGTCTACTCTGGACCTCTGGACCTGAGCCTGCATCCCCTTCAGACACAGCTGCAGCAGACCTCTGCTCAGACCAGCTTGCAGGGCCAGAGCATTTCTCATTCTCCACGCATTTGGCTTATCTACTGTGCCCAGAGTATTCACAAATGCCCTGCTTCAGTAATTTGCTCATTGCAGGCTCCAGGATACAAAATTTACCTTACCTGGACGACTGCCTCATACAAGCGGATGACAAATTGATGTTGACAAAAAAGCTCCAGTGTACCTAAAAAGCATTTGGTTCAGCACAACAACAAACTTGGAGACAACCGCCTAAAGGAATTCCTATGGTGGGCCTCCTCGAGCCAGCCAGGCAAACACAGGTATGTCAAAAAAACCACAGATAACACAGACCATGACCACAGACACCTCAGACCTTGGATGGGGCGCATGGCCATTTACTGATCCAAGACCGACACAACACCACTGTGGTATATAAACAAGCAAGGGGCACCCACCTTACCCCTTTGCAGACTGACAATGCATCTTTGGGAGAAATCATCACTGAGCCTAAGTTACAATCCCAGTAGTTTGTTTGTTCCAAAGACAATGTCTTGGCGGACAGCCCAGCTAGCAGGAATTTCACAGATCTAACAGCTCCAGGGCCATCACAAGCAAAGTGAAAGATTCCAAAAATGAAGAGGTTGCAATTGAAATCATTGCAAGACCGTTGAACATGTTGAACATATCCCATCACATCTTGGAATATTGTGAATATCTAAAACTCTCCAATTCTTTCTTCCACTTTTCACTAGATCTAGATCAGCCTGATAGCTAGTATAACTTTGCCTCCTGTCTTCACCTTCAAGAAGCCAGGGGGACCAAGAAGGAACATTGAAGCCACCAGAAAGGACCAGTTTTTGGCCCCTCAATTCAATCTTACTCCTTTTGAGCCCTCAGCTACAGTTGAGCCTACAGTTGACTTGGCGACTTGGTTTCTCTCATGGAGACAGCACCTGTTGTAATTAGGAAAACAAAAGAAGAGGTTTGGAACTACAGGCTAATGTATTACCGTCGCAGACACTTTCACAGAGACAGGGGTTTCCAACCTCACCAACCTACTTTTGGTGGTAGGTGGTATCGTTTTCTTTAAATCTCTACTATTCTGCTGCCTTCTTTCTTCCCCAATGCTGAGAATAGAGGGAAAGACTGTTACATACCATGGACACACAGACGATACTTACCTGGACAGAACCAAGGCCAGTAGGAAGTCTGAACA
This sequence comes from Protopterus annectens, assembly GCF_019279795.1. NCBI lineage: Eukaryota > Metazoa > Chordata > Ceratodontiformes > Protopteridae > Protopterus > Protopterus annectens. Next base: position 336,615,202 of record NC_056751.1, on the reverse strand, counting down.
ACTTTTGTAGCGCCCTGCCCCTGCAGGAAAAAAAAAGCAAAAAACACAATCATTTTGCTCATTGGACACACACGCAGATTGGTTCTATTTTTTCTATGAAAGACTGTTCAGCCAATGTCAGGCCACATTCCCCTACAGCATTCTTAGAGGTGTGCCTACTAAGGACATTCTAGAAGCTACACTCTAGGAATTCTACGGCATACATTCTCCAAACACTCCATGCATTCTCCAAACCCAGCCCATCTGCAGCTTCTCAGTCCATCAGAGCATTTGCTGCGCCATGGTCTTAGCCTTTTCCTCGGTACCGCGCCATCTTTTCTAGAGCATGTATTCTACCCATATGTTATGCTAATTCTTTTCTACCCATATGTAGTACAGTTTTGTACCTACCATAAATGTTAGATACAGTTTACTACCATAAATGTGTCGTCCGATAGACATCCTCAACCTCACGTCCCTCCTCCCTCCCTCTCTGCTCCTCTATGCCTTGGTTCTATTTTGTTGTCTTTGTTTATTATTGTTGTATCATTTGTCTGGAATCCTGTTTCTGTTTTTGTCTCCAAAATCTATTATTTCCTTGGGGCCACCTGGCATCTGGGCAAGAAACACTGAAAAGAAATGGCTGAGGCTGATTGATGTGTATAGCTACTAGCGCTCTGGATGAGGGAGGAAATCACGACATCATACCAGCGTCGGACGAAACTTATCCGCCCGGCGAGACCTGCCTGAGGCAGGAGGACAACCATATTATGACTGCAGTTGCATGTCTATCGGACATCTACATTTATGGTAGGTACAAAACTGTACTTTTCTGCTTAGCAGCTGAATTTGGGAGAATGTGAATCAGTGGGTGAGGTGATTGTGCTACATGTCTGACGTGGTCATGTACTGAAGTTTGTTGGAGAGGAGGAAAGTATTTTTGCTTTCGTAGACAAAAAGTATCTTGTATTAATTTATAGCCCTTTAGTTAAGTTAATTTTCTAATTTATTTTCTAAGATTTGTCTTTGAATATTAGACATGATTGTAGCATTCTGTTAGCTGAGGTTGTGGTATGTAGATTAAGGTTTCGTCTTATCCCTTGCCCTGTGTGAGATCAGTAGTTAGTTTTTGTATTACCTTAATCCATGCTGCAGTTTAGTACTCCTTTAGTGTCATCCAGAAGCATTGGTCACCCTCTAAGTGAAATACCTTGTGTGTGTCTAGTTGGACTACTCAGTTACCTAATAAACAAGCAAAGATTACAAAGTTGTCACAATTTACTGTTAGTGCTTTCTTGTTTGGATACTTTAGGGCAAATCCATGGAGATATACATTACACGCATGTATATTCCTACATGGTTATTTTTTCTGTGTATTAATCACAGGGCACATTTGACAAGCATGTTCCTATTTTCAGGGACAGACTGGGAAGAGATATATGCATTTTTTTCTGTTTTTTTTTGTTTTTGGCCTGTGTTGAAGAGGTCTGCAACATTCAGTGCTCTGACTTCAGTTATGTATTTCTTCTGTAACTGTGAAAAACTGCAGGGTGCACAGGACTATAAAGCAAAAATAGAGAGAGGCAGACAGAGAGAGGATCCAGCCTTCAGTAAGGACAGTATAATATATGCACAGCTTCAAACATTGACTAGTTTCAGATATTTTCAAAAAGAATGCCTTGATTGTCTATTTGTACAGTAAATGGAAGCAAACGGGGTGCTCCCAATTGAAGTTAGTCATGTACTGAATTCTATGTGCCAGGTCAATGAGTACATTTTTGAGTATATACAATTAGTGAATATAAAGGATTGTAAGACTGCATGAGGTTGCATCTGCTGGATCAGTCTGGGCTACATCTACTGCAAATGTCATGCATACTGTTCAGGTGATCAGTAATTATATTTGTGTACAACTCTGAATTTGGAATGAATACAACAGAAGCTGTGCCAATACACTATTCTGCTATATTTGACTCTCCTAAACATGCTTGAGATGAAATTGTTCGAGTATCAGCACACACAAAAAAAAAGAAGGTGAACATTGCATAGTGATTTTTAATTGTGCACTGGCAATGATTCACTTCTTTATGGCGATCTCTTCTTTGTTTGAGTTAGTGAGACTGTGGAGGTGGTATATATAAGTTGGGGGTGTGTGCGGAACTTCTGCCCCACATCAGGTGGTACAGGGGGTAAGCCCTCTGTAAAAGACAAGAAAAAAGGAGGTTTTCATCCTTTTCGATTTCAGGCATTTTTTCATCCTTTTAGAATGCTGACTTTTAGGAACTCTGCATTTCTTAATAGAACCACTAGATTTTTGTGTTGTTCCTTGAAGGAGCAAAATAAATAAATATGTTAAATATAGAAACTGTGTTTTACTAATTCATGTTGGTTCAGGACTGCCCTTTTCGTGTTGTTTCATTTATGTGGTTGAACTACAAAGAAATTATAAAAAAGAAAGAAGAGAAAAAAAAAAGATAAAGTACATTTTACAAACTTCTAAAGTAAGCAAAATCTGTAAAAGTTGATCAGCACTAAAGTCATTTTTAGCCAGCTCATTTTTCAGTGTAGTTCTAGTTTTCATATACAATCTGCACTTGTAGCATATCAAAGGTATGGGAGGAGAACCATTTCTTAAAATGTTATTCTTGTATAGGAATTAATTTAGTTAAATAAACAACACCTACATTAAGTGCATTGGCTACGTGCCTAGTCTGACAGCCTATCTATTTTCAGAGCTTTACAAAAATGACATTGACTAGCATTGGTTCCAGAAATTGAACTTTCAGTGTTTTCAATAAGTTATTTTAATGTAACTAAGCAAGTTATAAAAATGTTTTATGATCTCAGCTTTATTTTTAAGGATCTAAACAACATGAAGTTAACTTAACTCTTAACAGTTGCAGACATGTAATTGTAGAGGTTTCCACTGGTCAGTCAGTTAACATTAGGCTAAAGGTGAGAGTTTTATGCTAGATGTAAACTTATTGACTTTGAACAATTTAATAGCTTAATTACTTACTAGCCTGTAGCATTCTGCTATACCCTTCAAATACCTTTGCACATGAAAAATAGTATAATGATTACAAAATGTGTTCTTGTTTTTTTTTCTTCTACTAGATGGTTGTAGAGTATAACATTATACTATAAACACCTAAGTACTACAAAGATTCAAAGTTGCTGAACATACATCCTAATTGAAGTACTACTGGAATAAACTGGTACTGTCAGTGGAGAAGGCAAAATGTATGCATGCGGTTCAACTTGCACACAAATCTTTTTTTCTTGTTACTTTCAAAACAAAGAGAAACCACAATTATGATACGAGTGACATGTACAGTATATAACAGTGTATGTTCCATATATAAAGTTAACACTGCATGTATTAGCTGGACACATTAACATTAGGTTCTTTACCTAGTATAGTATGCTTGATATATGAAATATCTAGACTAATCAACTGGACTTATTATTGTCTTTCAACGAATGTCATTCAACGTTGGTTTGACATTATTGGACAAATAGTATTTTTTTTGTTTCTGTCGTTATTTAAATGGAAAGTACAGCATTTAGTAATGGTTCATAGCAGTGTATGTTTTATGTACATTTCAAAGATACTTGTACTTTCTTTTGTTAGTAATAAATATACCCCTGCATTCCTACATTTAATCTCTTCTTGGGGACTTTTTATGTGCCAAGTATAGGATGTCTACGGCCCTGTGTTGGCACTTTAGTGATTTGTTCTGGTGCATATGTGATGATGTCAGCATCCAGGCTGCTCTGTGATACTTGAATAATTTGAGCATCTATCTGTGTCTCTGGTCAGAGCTCTGATTTGTCTTTTCTCTTTCTATGTGCCAGTGATTTTTCTTTTCCATCTTTACACACTTGTAGCAGTCCATCTTTTTTCCCTTTAAAGATCTGGTAAGGGAATTGTCTTGTGGTATGACTTCTGTAGGCTGGTTTTGCCAACAAGGGTTGCATGGACACAGTCATCACACTGTTATAATCATACTTGTGACATTGCTATTCTACACTCGGTTATCTAAAATTGACTGCTATATGCCTGTTTGTTGGACAATTCTAATCTGGTATGTGTGCCTTTTAAAGGTACCATGACTCATATAAACAACGGAAACAGTACAGTTTATTGTGTTCCTTTTTACTAGTGCATAAAGCATTGCATGGAGAACATTGCATTTTTTTCTTGAAGCTACTTTAATACATTGCAACTTGGAGCATCACAGATGGGAGGTCACAAAGTTACATTAGAGGAAGAACTGAATTTTCTTTTTGTTTTTATTTTTTTTTTCAGAGATAATGTGACCTAATTTTTAGTAGTTATAGAGAGTGGGGCATGCATTCATATCAGAGGTGCAGGGTGTCGCTCTTCTTATATACATAAAGAAGATGTTGAGGCTTGGATGTTCATTTAAGTAGTTTATTGAATACAAACAAATCAGGATGGATAACAGGAACATTGAACTTATACAAACTATCTAACTAACTGACTACATACTTCCTTGCTCAGACTCTGGCTGTTCACTCAAAGTGGCACTCTTGCTTGCACGTGCTCAGTACTTATATGCACTGCTGACTCACTGGAAAGCTTCTTAAAGGTGTATCACACACTCTGATCTACATCCTCCCTCTTTACTGAGCTACCTTACATTAGCAAATGACTTTTCAATAGGCATGCATTACAGTGGTGGCTGGTGGCTTCAAATCAAAGTGGGACTGCAGGAGACAGCTGAATGAGTGGAGCCAATGGGAAGGGGTGCAGCCAACTAAAAAGAGGAGGAGCTATGCTCAAAAACCACAAAAACTGGAACTTTAATTAACTATGCTGCCCTGCGTGCCAAACCGTCATTATGAGAGTCCAATCAAGACAAAATGAAGTGTAGAAGAAAAAAAATATTTCAGTGCATTGGCTGCATGACAGCTTACTTAATATCTAGATGGAAACAAAAAGGTTGTAAGGCATGAAAAAATAAATTACTTTTTAAATTCATTACTGGAATGCCAGTCAAAATCAGTTATAAGAAAAACAAGCAGCACTCAACTCAAACCACTTCTCCTCGCACTGCAGTTCTAATTATAATTTATATTCAGCTTTATAAAAGTACCAAGTAACATGCTGAAAGTAGCAATCTCTGTGATACTCCCACTTGTAAAAATGTTTCTTAACCAAAAAAGACCTGCTGCCTGACAATAAGTATCTACTTGTTTCATGGGGAAAACATGATCAAAGTAAAAAATGAACAGCAAACAAGAAACAAGCTCAAGATAAATTGCTTAAAGGATTACTGCACAGGTTATGGCCCACACAGTAGATTGGCATTCTGTTTAGTTTACAAGTAAAGCCTGCAAAGATGATTGCAAGTCTCCAACAAAGGTAACAAGCTTCTTAAATTACTGTAATCCTGTCTTTTATTACAAATACTGTCATATGCATTTCATTACCCAAGGCTTATATGGTATCTAGTTATGTATGTATTCTCTGCATGGCAACAACAAAAAGGCTTTCAGTGTTGGTAATTCTTTAACGGTATGCTTATTAAAGCTTACTTGCATCTTACAATCTCAGACAAGCTTACCTGATGGTCATGAAAGCATTGCTACTTAAACACAGAGCAACAGTCACTTTCTGAATAATAAGAAGCATAAATCAACAGTATAAAAATATGACAGAAAACCAGAACATTCTGCACAATCAAGCAAGGACAGATGAAAAGCCACTGTAGTACTTATGTCTACCTTGGATGGGGGGATACTCTGCAAACTTACACTGCATAACTGCTCCTTGCCTTGCTTGAACACATCCAGAGTCACTACATGGGGGAGTGGGGTGCAACAAGTATGTCACAATTTAAAATGTCTCTGGCTGACTGTGATGTGATTTGTCATACCTCTCAACCTCAGAGCAAGAAATCTGGACAAAGCCATGCATAGAAGTGGGACAAAGGCCCCAAAATAAGGACAGTATTTAAATATTGCTCTTATAAACTTTCTAATAGAATAGTAGGTCTTGCATTAGTATGACTTTTCTGAAGGGTATGGAACCTGAAACTCAAATGTCTGTCATTATTGTCTAACTTCAGTCTTTAATGATTTGCCACTAATTTGCCAGAAAATTACAATTTTATGAAAAATGGACCAAAGATGTGATGCAAAAATATAGAATAGCCACACAATACAGCTGGGGACCTGTCAAAGAAGGGACACTTTTTTTACTATTAGTACTGTTAACTTGAGCAGCTGACAAAATAAACAACTCTACATGCATTTCTGAAATAAAAGTAATCTATAACTATGATTATTACAGTTATTTATTAATTGTAAACTCTCCACGTTTTCTTCCAAAATTGCCATTTTGCAGAGGGATTATTAGAGGGAGAGCAACATTTTGAGCCAAAATCAGGGACAGTTGAGAGGTTTGGATATGCCTAATTCTATAAAGCAATTTATTTGCACGTACCTCTCAACCTGTTAAAATGCAGGAGATCTGGACAAGGCCAAATATATTGGGGGAACATACAAACAGTACTAAAAATTGCGATTGTGTAAACTTAGTTGATAGAATAAAAGTCTTGCTTTAGTATGCATTTTTCTGAAAGTTATGAAGTCTGAAACTCAATGTCTGTTATTATTTAGTGACTTAATTCCTAAATTATTTTCCAGAAAACAACAAATTTTATGAGCAACAAACCAAAAATAAGAAGCAAAAATGTAGTCATTTTGTGAAAATCTAGACAGTTAAGAGGTATAGTTCAGCTGGGGCTGTCTAAGTTTGCTGCCCTTCCCCCTCACAAAATCATGGTCGAATGGAGCCTCCCTCCTGCAGCCATTTTAATGTACCATTACTTGGCTGTTTCGCCCCATTTACCATAAACACTATATAATGTGCATACTGCTTTACTTCTACAATGATTTGGATTTCATTTGAAAGTTTTATTTTGCATTTTACAGCACAAACATTAAGACATCTGCTAAACAAAGTAATGCAGTCTCACAATGAAAATAGACAGCATTAAAACTTCTCTGCCCTTGAAAGTCACATTTATTGAAACAGCATTGAAATCCACATTCAAAGAAAATACATTTGGCTAGTATAAAGATTAACTTTGGGCTGTTTTCAGATGATAGGCCCCTTGCACACAAAACATACGTGTGTTGTGTGATGCACCTTCCTGATTGTATTAAATTATATTCCTTGTATAATACAGTACACTTGTTAGAGGGTGTTTTAAATTTATTGTTTTAAAATTTTTCCAATAAACAATGAAACAAAATGCATGCACCAATAATGACAAAACTGCCTAAGTGAGAACATTTCCATCATAAAAGCCTACTCAAACTTCTAAAATCCACCAGTGTCAGTAAATATGCACAATCACTGCAGAAGTAAAAGTCATCTAAATAATTCCACATTAAAGAGATCTGTAACTAATAAGAGGTTGCTGCTAGCAAACAACTTTATATTTCATTGTTTCATCTACAAATAAAGTGCCTGTTGCCCTTAAGGAATAAATTGCCTATGTTACATTAAAAAATGATAGGCTCATAATATTGCAATAGGGAATGGATGGCAAACTGATAACAGGTTCATACTTACTAGATATCTTTGCCAAAGAGGACATTCTTAGTATGGCAGCATCCACCCCCTGTGGGAGTAGAACCCACAGCCTTCTCATCAAAAGCAAGTACACTACCTGTTGTGCTATTAACAATGCAAGCAGACTTAGCATAAGCAGCACTAAACTTCTCTTCTCCTGCAGCTCTCAGCTGCTTGTAAAATCTACTCGACACTCAACTGTATCTCTCAACTTCACAGCACAAGAAATCTGGAAAAAGCCAACATTTATTGGGGGGGACAAAAGCCCAAAAACCAGGGCCACATTCTAAACATTGCTTGTATAATCTTGGAAAGTTGCTGGAATAAAATGCTGTGTTACCACCATACATTTCACTGCCACGCCTTGAACCCAGGACCCTGTGCAAAACGGAGCAACATACCACTATGCCAAATCAGCTGTTTTGTGACAGAGAGGAAGACTGAAACTTAAATGGCTACCATTTAGGGAATTCAGTTCTCACACAGCTGTCAACCTCTTAGCACAAAACACCTGGACAAAGCCAGTAATGGGGGAATACAGTCCTCAAACATATTCAGTGAATTCAGTTCTCACCATAGTTCTCAACCATAGCACAAAAAAACCTGGACAAAGCCAATAATGGGGGAATACAGTCCCCCAAAAAGGGACACATTTCAAATATTCATCTTATAAACTTAGAAAATTGCTAGAAAAAAACGTTTGTGTTACTATGTACTTTCTGAAGGATATGAAGTCTGAAATTCAAATGCTTGTCAATTTTATTTAACATTTGTTAAGCAGGAAAGTCTGACTTGGAACAAAAGCCAATTTTCAGCAGAGGCTCAGGGAGAAATACTGCAGACACATGTCTTTGTAACATGAGAGGACACCAGAGCAAACCCACACAAACATAGGGAGGACATGCAGAATCCACACAGAAGGCACCCCAGCCAAGAATCAAACCAGAGAACCTATAGCTGTGAGGCAACAATGCTACCAGTGCACCACTGCACCATCAACTATTTAAGGAATTAAAAATTCAAAAAACACAGATTTTATGAGGAACAGAACAGAACAAAATATGAAGCAAAAATATGCAAAAGGTTCACAAATGGCAGTGGGTAGGGAATTCAGGCTCTTGTTACCTGCACCCAAAGTACAGGATTCAAGCCTAAGATATTTTCTAATGACCAGTATAAATCAACTGAGGCACCAGCAGATAGTCTCTCTAGCCACCAGTATAAATCAACCTGGGCATTTTACACACGCGCGCACACACACGCATGCACACACACTCACACACACACACACACACACACACACACACACACACACACACACACACACACACACACACACTTCTTCCTTCCTGTCTGTGAATGTTCCAAGACTGCTGACCTTGCAGTCCGATCCCCTTCCAGTCTCTGCAGTTAGCATCGCATAAACTTCTGGGGCATCAGCAGTCTGCTGCCTTCTTCCTGAATCCAGAATGGTAAGGCAGCAGTCCAGATTCACTTTCTATCTGCAGGTTAGGAGGATTTGTAAGATTGTTCCATTGTGGTTCACAGCTGGGGGGGCTGCAGTCCTGCAGTCCGATATCACGAGCTGCAACTGATGCATTATACAAGTAGTAATAAAAAAGAAACAACAGTTATGTCCATGATGCTGTGTATCTTGAACAAGGTTTCGAGATACAACCTAATCTCTTGACATAATAATGATTAGGACTGGGTTTTGCAACAGGGACAGTCACTGGGAAATGTTCTGCATGAGAAGTTTTAGGGATTTTCTCAGGAATGGAGATTGCTGATGGAATGATCTCTGAAACAGGAACATTGGACAAGTCATATAAATACACACCAATCAGCCAGTACTTCACCAGTAATTCTTTTATTGTTCCAACGATCTGGTACCTCGGCAATTCGCCTTCAAGGATCGCACTTTAATCCATCATGGTAGTGCATTTTATACCATTTAGTATGCAACAATTAATTAATTAATCAATTAAAGTTTCAATTTGATGAAGAAATGAAACTTTTACTTAAAGTGACCTTAGAAAAAAACTTTTTTAACATTCATTTGTTTCATATATAATTTGTTTCATATATTAACTATGCATATAAATTGATAATGAACATATTGACATAAAACACACTTTAACACATAAATAATTAAATAAATATGATATATATGAAAAATTAAATAAATATAATATATATGAAAAATATGTACACAAATGAATACGCACACACATATACACTTTGATTAAATTATACACATATATGTGTGTGTACATATACACATAAATATGTGAATATAAATACACTCTAACATATAAAGATGCTGAAACTAATTTTTATATACCCAGTTCCTGGTTTAAACCATTAGGTTTTAAAGTGTTAAATTTTAATATTGTCTAGTTTCTAACTCTAATAATTTGTTTACTATATTATCTCCTCTTTGAACAAAAGGTTTCCCCAAAACACTAAATCTTAAGCTGTTAGTGGAACCACCATGTTTATCAAGGAGATGTTTTGCAACTGGACTAGATTCATTAGAATTCCTAATATCTTTTAAATGTTCCAGTATTCTTACTTTCACCATTCTCTTAGTTTGTCCTATATACCATGTGTGAATACAAGAACACCCCAATATATATACAACACTAGTGGATTTACAATTAAAATAGGGTTTAGGACTATGATTAACTTTGTTTATGGATTTCACATTTATAACTTTATCACACACACTACAAGAACCACAAACAAAAGTGCCCACCTTAACAGGAGTAGGTTTCTCCAAATTAATTAGATTATTATTTAATATTTCTTTTAAATTTTTTCCTCTTTTGTAAGAAAAAGTAATGAATTGTGGAAATAGTTGGCCTATAGACTCATCCTCACTTATCAAATACCAAAATTTTTTAACTAATAATGCAAGTTTATTAGAAAAAGTTGTAAATTTTGTAACAAGGAATATTTTCTCATTATCTTTGCTTAATTCATCTGTTTTCATGATCTTATAAGTGTTAACCCCTGAACTAGGTTGCATAGGACTTTTTCCAATGGTACTATCCCAACATCTTAACAAATGATTTTGATTGTATCCTCTGTCCAATAATTTCAAATATACTTTATTAAGTTCAATTTCCACTTCAAAAGCTATGCTAGTATGACTATGAATTCTCTTAAACTCCCCATAAGGTAATGTTCTCAATAAATGTGGTGGACATTGGACAAGTCACTCTGAGAACTAGAGTATTTGTCACAGGCAAGATGCTGTAACACTGGTTCAGACACTGGAAACACATGCTTTCAATTTTCTCTGAATTCACTCCTTGTGATTCCACAATGTATGATCTGGGCTCTTGACACAAATTTTCATAAATCCAATGCGGTCAAAACCTTTTGATGAATGCATCCTCACTATCTCCCCTTTTGTCAATGAACTGAGTGGTTTGCTGGTTTTATCATAGTAAAACTTCTGGGATAAATACCTTTACAACAGTTGGTCTTTTACTGCTTCATTGTTCTTAACATATGGAGCCAATAAATTACTGATGATTGGTAGTGTGGTTCTTGTTTATCTCGATATAAGTCTCTGAACAAGTGGACAAAGATGTTTATCACAAGGAATATTTCTGAGATTTTACAAGTTGAGAAAAACATTAGTGTTGTCACGTCTGGATTTCTCTAACAGCTGTTTTGCACTTTGAACTGCACATTCAGCTAAGCTGTTTGACTGAGGGTATTGAGGACTAGTAATAGCAACAAAGTCCCACTCTTCTGCAAATTTCTTGAAGTGCTGACTAGTAAACTGTGCACCATTTTCAGAAATAACTATGTGTGGACTACCATGGACAGAAAAATGTCACTTCAACTTAGTAATGACAGTATTGAAAGTTAGGTTGGGAAGTAGGTCAAACTCAAACCAATTTAGGTAGGAGCCTACTAACACCAAGTAATGTTGACCATTCCACTCAAAGATATCTGTGGCTACTGTCAACCAAAGTAGTTCAGGAATCTGGTTTAACTGAAGTGTTTCTTTCTGTTGATGCAGCTTTGTAGTATTGCAGACTGAACAAGATGAAAGGACTTTTTCAATATCTCTTGACATAGAAGGCCAAAGTACTAAACCTCTCACCCTTCGTTTGGTAGAATCAGTTTCTGAGTGGCCATGATACAAAATCTTAATATACTCTTTTCCAAAATCCTTGCAACAAATCACTTTAGGACCTTTCATGATGACACCATTGTCTGACAGAATCTCATGTCGGTATGGAAAATAAGGTTGCACTTCCTCTGGAAAACAAGATTGCTTTGAAGGCTGTCCTCTACTGATAAAGTGGTTCAGCTTTTAGAGAACTGGATCTGAAGCTGTGTGAGCTGAACTCCTTAAGATGTGTTAAAGAAAAATGTCTTCCTTCCATGACCTCAAAGTCAAGTTGCTGATTTTCATGCTGTTCAGTGTTTTTTATGGGTGGTCTGGCTAAAGTATTAGCAAGATAAAGAAGTTTGCCTTTTGTGTAAACAAGATTGAAATTATACTTTTGCAATTTGAGCATCATGCGTTGCAGTCTAGCTGGAGCTGTATGCATAGGCTTTCTCAAAATAGAAACTAAAGGTTGGTGATCAGTTTAGATCTGAATAGGTTGAGCATAAATATAATCATGGAACTTTGAACACGCAAACACAATTGCCAAAAGTTCTTTCTCAGTCTGGGCATAGTATATTTTAGTTTGGGTAAGAGTTCTCGATGCATAGGCTATTTGTCTACCCTCTTGAAGAATGACTGCACCAAGACCAAAACATCACAGGAAAGTCTAACTGGTTTGTGAACACCATAGCAGCTGAGAGTTGGTGGACCAGCAATTTTCTGTGTCAGGGCATCGAATACTCTTTGGTGCTGTTCTGACCACAACCAAATTACCTGTTTGCATGTCAGATCTCTGAGCAATTGTGAAAGTTGGCTTAAATCAGGAGTGAGCTTGCCTAGATAGACCATGCCAAGAAAATGTAGGGATGGAATATTGTCTGGAGCTGGACATCTCGAGAATTGCTGTTTGCTTTAAAGGATCTGGTTGTAAGTCTGAACTGGTAAACAAGTAACCAACATAAGAAACGTCTCATAGCCTGAATTTGCACTTCTGAGGATTCAAATTAAGATTCACTTCACGTGGTATTTCTTGAACTTTCTTGAGGTTTCTGTTATGTTCGACTTCACCATTGGCTCCTACTAGAATATTATCTACTATAATAGCACAGGGAGAGCCAGAAAAAATAGGTTCATTGTATACTAAAAGACTTCACTGGCAGAATTTATTCCAAATGTCATTCTCAGAAATCTGCATATTCAAAATGGTGTACCAAATGTGGTTAACAATAAAAATTTTTGGTCAAGCATAATTTGCCAAAATGAACTCTTTGCATCTAGGACAGAAAAAACAGTGACATTTGGCATGAGGGCAGCAACCTCTTACACTGTCCACATTAGATGATGAGGCCTTTTCAATGCTTTGTTCAAGTCTCTTGGATTAATACATATTCTAATATCATCTGAGCTTTCATTATGAGCTACTACCATGAGGATACCCATTCAGTAGGTCCTTCTACTGGACAAATTACTCCTAGCTGCACCATTTTATCTAGCTCAACTTTAACTCTGCTCTGCATAGCTACTGGAACTTTCCGTGCTAGTCTGATAACTGGGCTGACTTCTGGGTCTAACTTCATAGAGTACACAACTGGCAGTTTGCCTAGTTTGTCTGCAAAAATATCAGCATACTCAGAAAAAATAGTTTGAGTGAAATTTGAGCTGTTGTCATTCAGGCTTACATGGTGAATTTATTTATTAAATGAAATCAGCCCTATTTTCAAACTATCTCTGAAGCCTAATAATGACTGAATGTGTCTCTTGACTATGAAAAATTTCAAGTCATAGCTGTTCCCACTAGAGTAACATGAAAGCACTACTGAGCCTTCAGTTTAATTCTCTTCACCACCATAAACAACAAACTTTGCACACTTTGTCAAATCAAGATGTTCTGCAGCTTTTACTCTAGCAAATGTTTTTGCTGACATAACATTACACTTTGTGCTAGTGTCTACTTTGAGCTCTACAGGACTCCCATTAATCAAAACAGTACAAAAGATTTCATTCTTTGCCCACAAATCTACTGCATTGACTAATTCACCGAACACAGACACACCATTAACATAAATAGTAGGGTTGCAGCTTTTTACTTGATCAACTTGCCTCTTAGAATGCCCTCTTTTAATAAAAGAAGGTGTCTTATTTGATTTACAAAACCTTTTGAAATGATTCCATTTATTGCAAGAATGACACTGCTGACCAAAAGCTAAGCACTTTTCTTTTTGGGTCCATGATAATACCACAGTTACAACGGTTGACTATAAAGGTGGGTGGGGGGAAATGTTTTGACGTTGCAGACTCATCTTATGCTTCACTGAGCATGCTCTGGAATTTACTTTAAAGACTCAGGGTTTCTCAAAGACTGTTACAGGACCTGCAGTAGCTGCCATGTGCTTGGGCCTGTTTCTTTTAACCATGTGCTACATACTATCAACATGTGCTTTGTCACTGTGCCTTTCACTGCTGTTCTCATTTGTAAGCTTACTTGTGTCCTTTTCTGTAAGCTCATATATCTGACAAATCTCAATAACATTATTCAAAACTAAGTCACTGTCTCAAAGCAAAATCTTTCTAACCGTGTCATTATGAATACCACACACAAGCCTGTCTTTTATCAACTCATCTCTCAAATCACCATATCTGCACGTTTTAGCTTTATTTGTGAAGTCAGTTATATATGCTGCAAAAGTTTCACCAGGCTTTTGATCCCTTGTGTAAATTAAGTGCCTTTCCATTGTAACATTCATTTGGGGGTTGCACATTTCTCTAAATTTATGTTTTAAGTCTTCCCTTGTTTCAGCCAGTACCAATATATGGTGGTCTTTCTCCTCCCCTGCAAACACAGGATGTGCATATACAAATGAATGCTGTCTTTCATTGGCTTCTGAACGAGCTAAATTAAGCAGAATAAATGCTTTTCTACATACATCTTTGTCAGAAAAAGCAGCCTGTATGAAAATATATTCCAGCTCAAACTCTCTCCAATTTTCTGCAATGTAGTTATCAAAACACAAGCAGTATAGGTCTGCCAAATCCATCTGCCATGCCCACAGATTATAGTAAAACACAATGCAAAATGGACCTTGCAATTATGTATGAACATTTGCACACACCACTTACTTGTAATAATAATCAGATGCACAAAAACTCTTCACAATATTGTACTCTGAAATATGCTTTGAAATAACTGTACTTTGCAAAACATGCTTTGAAACAACTTCACTTTTTGAAATAACTGCAGTGTAATACTGCACACACTTGCAAACACTTTGCACACTTCGGATATTTTGAATAGCTTTAGTTAATACAAAAAAGTATCACATAGTGAAAAAATATGGATGTTTTCCCTTTTTGTACATTTTATGTGATTCAGATATTGTTTCAAACATTTTCATAATGATTTTGAATATTTTTATCAGTGAGTTGCAGTTTTGGACATTTCGTTTAATAAGAAAGTTGTTTTGAGCATTCTGAGTGCTTTGTTTTATATTTGTAGCCAAATAAATCATTTAAGCAAGTTTTAGTACCTGGAATTTGTTGCTGACCTGTTTTGCAAGTCATTTGAGCAGTAGGGATGATCCGCTTCTGTATATTCCTCCAACTTTAACCGGTTGCCTCATGGCTGTAACTCTTGATCCCATTATGGTACCATGTTGCTCTACTTATATACATAAAGAAGATGTTGAGGCTTGAGGCTTGGATGTTCATTTAAGTAATTTATTGAATACAAACACATCAGGATGGATAATAGGAACCTTGAACTTAAACTATCTAACTAACTGACTACATACTTCCTTGCTCACACTCTGGCTGTTCACTCAAAATGGTACACTTGCTTGCACGTGCTCAGTACTTATATGCACTGCTGACTTACTGGAAAGCTTCTTAAAGGTATATCACACACTCTAATCAACACAGGGGACTTGTGGTCTCTTGGCTACCTAGGTGCATGTCTAACTGAGGCAGATTCTGCTTCCAGGGAAGATTCAATCCACACTAACACTGTTACCAACATCAGACCTTGCCAGCATTTATACTGCATTTGCAGGATGTTTTTTATTTGGTCAGTCTTTCTAACAGGGCATCAAACCCTGCCTCTCCCTTGCTGTTTAATGGTGCCATTCCATCATAGAGGTAAGAGATCTTCATCCTGTTCATTTCCTCAGGGTAAATGTCAAGCAAGTCGGGAATTGGAGCCATCATACATGTTGTTCAAGCAATGCAAACTTTAAACATCTTACATGACCATCATGCTTATCCACAAAATAGGTATATACTTAATTTCAAGTCTACAGTGCTAAATAATTCTGATATGTTCCTGTATTTTGACCTTAAATTGTCTTCCAATCTTCCCATAAAACAATTTACATGGACATGTCAAGACATAAATTACTCCTGTGCATTACATGTAAATTGGTCAACATGGTAAACGATTCTGAAGTTATCTTCTCAAAATATTTAGTAACAGTACACACATTGAACACATGTTTAAGCACTCCTGTGGCCCAAAAATTGTCAGATGAATGGTATCAGCACTCCTTTAAAAATTATTATGTATCAGCACTGAACTTTTGGAATGAATATTGAAGAGCAAAAAAAACATTATGGTATTATGGTAAAGACACATATAAATCCCTAATTGCCAACTTTAAGCTGCACTGTCTTCTTTTTTTGGACCATGGTATCACTTATCATTTACCATGTCTTTAACACTATAGCCATGGTTGTATGAACTACAAAGAACATTACATCATTTATCCATATGGAAAGAATATGAATGTAGAATATCCCTGTTTCTTTTAGCCACATCTACAGTTTCCCTAGTCAATGCATTATACTGGACTACAAAATAAATTATAGCCTTATTATTGTTATACTTATGTTTATATTTAGCTCTCATGCAGTAGTCATTGTCATACCAGCTACCATTCTAATAAACAAATTGCAGTTTGAATGTAGTCATCACTTTTTAATAGGCATTCATGATGTTATTGCATTCTTAACCTCTTCTTTCATTTAAATTGTTACTCTAATTATGACATGCTGTACTTAACCTTAATGATTCAGTATAGGTAACAAAGTCAACAAATTAATTGGTTAACTGCTGCTGGTATTTGAATAATCCATAGAGACTGTGGCTTTTCTTCATAACCTTGTAAATAACTGGTGACAACTTAGTAATCATAGAAATTCACAAATAATGTACCTGGGAGTACTCTCTCTAAAGCATCAAGGAAATATTACATCTATTATATGACAATGCTACCAAAAATTCATCAGATTCATGGCTGCATCTTTGCAAAAAAAAAAAAAAAAAAAAAAAACATAAACTATAAACATAAGTGAATGTACTGCTTTCAAGCAGTACCATAAATAAATTGGTGAAAATTGGGAAAAAGTTTAATTAATGAACACCACTCATGATCCGCATTAATGAATACCACTGCCCAACTCTCACCAAAGCTAAATAGCACCCAGTACATTTCAAAGCCAATGCCCTAGTAAGATAGCTAATTCACAAAGACCTTACTCCTAAGACATCTTACTCTTTCCCTCAAAATTTTCACCAAGTCCCCCACATGTAATCTCAGGGGTATCCCTCAATCTCAACCCACCTTACTAGGTCTAAGCACTAAGCTTCAGTGCACTGACCATGTATTCTCTATCTTAACACCTAAACTTTGTCTCCATTCCACTCTCAATCAGATGTTCAAATGTACTCAGGTTTCAGACAACAGCACAAAGAACAAGTTTTCATCCTAACAATGTGCAACTGTACATTGATTCCATTTGCATGTAAATACTAAATATTCTCAAATAAGTTGAAAGGCCAGCTGATGGAAAGTCAGATCTTCAGAAGTGGAAAAGATTTATGTCTTAGCCAATTTCCAACATCTTAGACTTCTAATAATCTTCAGCACTGATAATGCTGGACTATTTCAGTCCTCCTTTGAAGTTCAGCAAAGCACATACTTTTGTAGTTTTTGCTTGTATTCCAGTGTTCCTTAGTCTACATTGAGACTTTCTGTTAATTGATTCCTTAAGAGTAAATTGCATTGAAAGCCACCAAGAACATATGGCTATCCTTGGGACTTGAACTTATTTGAGCTAGCTGACTCAGCTGGTACTAAGTTTCTTTCTTGGAAACCCTCTTCCTAATGGCAACAACCTCAGACACATGGCTTTCAAAGTTACAAGCACTCATGTACAGGCCCCCTTATGAAATATTTATAGCAAAATAATTTCACTTAAAAGTAATGCTTTTTTCAGGCCTAAAGTTGCTCCTGCTGTCTTCCTCAGCCAGTCTATTCATTGTCCAGTCTTCTGAACAAAATATCAGTATGCAATGAGATCATCCTTTGAGTATTCTGTATGTCTACAGGTGACTAAGACACTACACCATAAAAAAAAACTATTTAAAAGAGCATAACAAACATACCAGCTCCTTGCTTGTTTCATAAAAGGAGGAGAAGACCTGCCAGTATCTATACAAAATGCAGGTCCATTATATTACACTCTTGTTATGAAGAATGAACAAAGCACTGCAAGCTACTGCTAGATCCCATTCCTGGACTTCAGCAGCTACTTTTGCTTTGTATTTTAGAAATGTTTCTGCTCAGGACATTTTAGATGCAGTAACATGGATGGCAGTCCAAAACTTCATTAAATAATATCAGCAGGAAACAGTCTACAGGTAGGTCAGGGTTAGCATGACTTATGCTAGAGGGGATCCTGTAACTTTTCATCTCTATGTGGTAATCAAGTTCTTGTTGGGATTCTACTCCAATATTATAATTTTTTTGTTATAGTGCTCCTACCTAAAGAAGATAGCACAGTTGTTCTATGTACTTATAATGGACATCCATCTTTAATTTTATAGACTGTCATTATTGCCATTATTTCAATTAAATATCCAAAGAATTCCATCCCAACTGATTGTAAACTGCCCTTCCCTTCACAAACCAGCTTTATCTGTATATACTACTGATCTAATTTGTGTCATCCATGATAATTTAATAAAGATGTTTCTTGTTTAAAAAATACATTTTAAGTTACAGTGTATGTAAGAGAAAAAGTGAATCCCCAAATCAGAAACCTGATGCAACACAGAAACATAGAAATCGGCAATGCAAAAATTTAAAAACACACACACCCTTTAATATATTCAACTTTCAAACCCTTCCAGTGTTTACCATTTTTAAAGCTGAATAACCCTCCCTCACTTTTTTCTCTCTTGCATACAGTGTAACTTAATTTTTTTTTTAAACAAGAAAAATCTTTATTAAATAATCATGCATGACATAGGCAATCATACATTTATATATGAGATGAAAACAAACCATGTTGTCATTAATTTTAATTGCAAACATTACACATTACAAATCACATTGGCGTAATTGTAGTTGGAAACATTATACATCACTTGTAATCTGTCAAGTCATTGTCAGACATTGCATAGCTCATTCATATTTTGCCGTCTTTAAAACTTCATTCCTCCTCTGCATGTATTGTCCCCGCATATCACATTTTTCCTACGTAATTGGCTCCTTCCCTTCTCTAAAGATTCCAATTTTAGTTGTTTTATCTCTATTGCCATATTAACTACTTCAAGTAAAGTTGGTTTAGACTTTGAGTTACGTTTTCTAGTAATTGCTTTTTTGGCAGCCACCATAATTAAACTCAGCAAAGCCTTACTAGGCAATTCCAATTCTGTATCATAGCTCAACAAAACCATTTCCTTAGTAACATCAATTTGCTCACCCAGTATCTCTGACAGAGCAGTCTGCAGGGAATCTTTAAAGTCTGCCAACTCTTTACACTCCCAGAAAATATATTCCCAGTTACCACTTTCTTCCCCATCACACCTCCCACATTTGCTGTCTACCTGAGGAGAAATTATTTTCCCCTGCTTGGGATATAAAGATACCTGTTTAAACACTTCCAACCAAAGATCCTAAATCTTCCAGACTTTGTTGCATATTTGGGAGAGATATACATATATATATATATATATATATATATATATATATATATATATATATCCCCATTGTTTCATTGTGAATTACTTATCCATTCTCCCTGCCTAATCCTTTCTAACCTCCTCTGATTCTTATAGTTATCATGCAACATTTTATATGCTCTACTACTTATTCCTTTTTTGATAGCGGCTTCTGTTCTAGAGTTTACTAAAAACTCTACCAGTGCTGGTCTTTCACTTAGGATCCCCCTATTTCTTTCTCCTTGCCTATACTCTGATATCAATCCTTGATAAGTAAGGCAATCTCTATCCTGCAGTCCAAATGAATTATTGGCCTCTTCCCATTCTATTACCATTCCCTCTCTAATTATTTGCCTCCAACACCCTGGTTCTTTTGCCAGCTTTCTCCAAAAAATTCAACTCCCCCCTTGCCTATTGTCTGTATTCCTAATTGCAGCCATCCATATCAGCAGAATCTCCTTTCTCCATCCCTCTGTTGGCTTAGTTCTTAAAATACATGTTGCTGCTTTATAAATATAATATTCTGCATGGTTATTGTTATTCCTTAAGGATCTGTATCCAATATCACAGTCTCTCCTTGTTTCTTGAGCTTCCCCAGTGTTTCATTATCATCCCTTTCCACTTTGAATTATAGGTTTCTGCATGTGCTATGCACAGGAGTCTTTTAATTGTGTAGTTCTGACATACCCCCTCAAATCGAGTAATCCCAAACCACCTTGTTCAGCAGGAAGAATTGCTGTATTTTCCCCTCCCAGATAAAATTCTTCAGCTCTGTATTAATTTCTACCCACAACTTCCCCTCTGGTTGATAAAAATATAAAGCTGAAGGGACAAAAACATTTTAACTGCTTGTATTTTGTTATCCGTATCCATGTAACAAGCTTCCAATGACCCAGTCTTTGTATTATCTTTTGTTTAGTCTGTTCCCACAGATCCTTAACTATCACACCAGAGTCCTATTTAATCCATACTCCCAAGTACTTCATTTTATCATGTCCTCATAAATATGGAGATTGCTGAACCAGTTTGTGTATGGGTACATAATTTACATTATGTATCCTGAAAAGATTTGACACAGCCTCAAAGTGTTAATGCAACTTAAAATTTTAACCCAAAATGTTGTCTTTTTTCATTTAATGTGGAGATCATAATGTCAGGTTGGCACAGAAAAAAAACTTTTTTGTCTGCCTTTAGAGTTTGCTTCATCCCCTTATATAGCTTTTATCTGTTTCTAAAAAGTCCAGCAAGTAAACAGTATCCTGGGTTTATATACCAATTTTATCAGCAAAATCAGCAAAACATTTATTCTACCTCTTGAACCAAACATATTCTTTTAATATGTTTATTATGAGTCTTAATTACACTATGCAAAAATAATTTAGCTTATGTAGGTGAACTGCTGAGTCTCCATTTTTCCCATAGTCGTGTATGTGTCTCTATGCCCTGTGACAGACTGGTGTCTTATTCAGGATGAATTTCTCTGCCTTGCACTTACTTCATGATAGACTTCAACTCCCCTTCAACAACCATGAACCAGTAGTCAAAGAATGAACAAATGAATGTGCAGTAAAGAACTTGAGAGATATCTTTTTACTTCTAGAACCTACCACTCCAGCATCTTTATACAGATTTTCAATAATACTTTGCATCTCCTACTTAGTGCCAGGCTGCTTAACTCTTTTTATCCTGGTCTTGAAAGAAGTTTTCTACTGATTTACTGCAATAATACACATGGTGGCTTTCTCTTGGATCCCTGGCAGATGTGTTCTGTTGTTATAATAATATTCTGTTCTCCTGTCAATGGAATTAGTTTGGAGTTTATGAATTAAACCTACATTAGCATTTAATTTCTCCAGTAACATGTTCATCAGTATTTATAGTGTCTGCCCCTTTGTATAAGTGGATTCAAATGAATTTAGCATTTTAAATCAAACTTTTTAAGGAGAAAATAATATTAGCTTTGTCTAAACAGCTATTACCTTGCCTACTGACCTTATTAAATAACTTGCATGTAAAAAATAATTTTCTGCATAAGAGCTGTATACTATGAAGTCCTGCAGGTTTTCCTAAAACTTGTCTTTTTCTCTACATCTTAGTTTCACATCCCTCAAAATCCATGTCTTGTGCTGTCACCTTTCTAAACCATTCTTTCAATATTTTTATCCTCTTTCAAAGTTCCTCAAGATTATGAAATGTGTTGCTGTACTCCTTTCTTTAGCTATTCTTGTGTACATAATTTTCTTTCTTTATTTAATTTGAATTTTTCTTTGCTAGCATAGCCTTGGGTTTTCTTCCTCTTTCTATTCTGATGTGCTTGTCTATTATCTATTTCTACTATACTTTCATCTGTTTTTTTGTCTACATCTAGGATGTCACATTTTTACATTATCACGAATCTCATATCTTAAGGCTGTTTTGCTACTATAACAATCAGACCATATCTTATAAGTTCTGCAGTCTATAAAATATAATATAATAATTATTGTTACTAGTATTTGTTTCCTGCCTGTCCTGGCAGCTAGTGGGTACAATACATCAAAACCTATTTTGGACAGGTTGGTACTGCTCTAACACAAAATGCATGCTGTCAGTCACTCACACATTTCATGCACACTTATGTGCAGTTTGGAAAATGCTAGTTCACCCACTTGGAAGCATATCTTTGGTAGGTGGGGAGAAAGTGGAGCATACAAAGAAAACCCATGTAGATACAAGTGCGGCATACACATTCGACAAAGAAGGCACCCAGTCAAGAAGTGAAGTGGTGGACCCTTTGGCATTAGGTGGCAATGTTACTAGCTCTGACTGCACCAAGGCACATATAACACCTTAAAGTCTGGTATAATGGAGAAGCAGTAAGACACATTATTGTAATATCAAACTTTTATTCTCTTTTCTCTTCTTTCAGTTTTTCCCAGAACAACTCTGGTAAATGCATAACTGAAAAAATAATATACAGATGGTCTTTCCCAGAACTGTTGTAGTGGCACACACATTATTTGTGAAAAACTGCAGAATATCTAAAACTGCTTTCTATACAATGAAGGATCTACCCAGTACACAGGAAAGCCAATTTCATTGTTGGATGTAGATAGCTTTCACTTATGATGCTATTTTATGTTCCACAAATTGTTTTACCTTATATGTAGTACCACTCAAGGATTCAGTAAATATTAATGCATAGTTAAAGGATGTTCCTTCACTGTAATACCATTTTCTGTATTTCATCATCTCTTTTACCTATGAGTGGATGAAGACAAAATCCTGGAGCCTCATTTGCTAAATTTAACCCACTGAGGATCAGAGCTCCTCCATAGGAAATCACTGTTTGTGAGTTGTGCTAGCAGTGATGACCTTTTTGGGCAAATTTCCCCTTCTATAATTTGATGCGACTGTGGAGTTGGTATGTATAAGTTTGGGGAGTGAGGGGGCATGGGGGCATGCACCTCTGTAAAAACACAAGTGTTTTTCAGTTATTTCTTGGGGAGGAATGTTGTTCAGGGATTCCATCCTTCGTGGGATAATTTTCATCTACTCATAGAGGAACCTTCCATCCACTTACCTGCTATTAATTTTTAGCCAGTTAATATTTTGCATCTTTACCTCCTAGAGTCCAATCAGAAATAAGAAATGATGATCATTATCATTTTTCACTAAGTAAATCTGAGTTATATAAATTCTTAGTTCTTTATGATGTCCCAAATTGAAAATGTTTAGATATTTTACAAAGATCACTTTGATACCTTTTAGCAATAGTGAGAAAAAAATTATTAAAAGTAGAAGACTTCCTCTTTTAGGGATTTAAGTTTCTATCAATTGTTTATAACAAAGAAATAACTTTAATAATATTATGAAGTAAAGACGTAGAATTAAATGTAAATTTTGATCAAAATTGGACCAGTTTATATAAGTATAACACTGGCATTCTGTAAATATAACTATTTATTTCAAAATAAATTAATTTGTGATTCTTTTTTAAAATAAAGGTTTCATTATTCTTACACTTATGCACACCTGTAAAATTGTGAATGACTTGTTTTGTGTTCTCTGTTTGCAAAGTTGCTAGTTTAAATGCAGCAAAAGGGAGGGGCATTGCATTCTTTAGTGCATCTTCATTCAGATGAGATGTTAAACCTACGCCTAAAATGCCTGAGTTGGTGGTAGCTCAGGTGGATGTAAATGATCCCATGGCACCTATTGAAAGGAGTAATGGTTCTTTATTAAAATGCTTATAATATTTATACTATTTACATCTTGTACAACTTATTTACATAATCATATTCAGTTTTTACTTTTTATATCCATTCCATTTTTTGCTCCCCTTTACTACACACCCAATCTTTTTTGTACAACCAACATATTTTTTCAATCTTTCTGAAAATATCCATTTTTTACTAAATGTTATTCTCATTTACTCTTTCATTCCATATAATCCATACCATACAAAACAATTTTCTATCTAAAATTTCCATTTATTTTCCTTTTTTCTCCTCAGTAACCATATTCCTTCATTTCCATATTTATATCCTTTATAATCTTTATACCTTGTATAATTTCATTCTCACATATGTTTCCCATAATCTACTTACCTTTTCACAATTTAGAAAAACATGTTCTGTTGTCTCCACCTCACCACAATAATTGCACACTCTATCATCTCTTTCTTTATATGGCATATTCTCCTTTACTGGTAGCTTTTGTATTGTTAATCTCCACAAAAAATCTACACATTCATAATATATGTTACATTTCTCTGTCCAAGGAGATATATATATATATATATATATATATATATGTATTCATTATACCCTATTACCATGCTTTTCTGTTCTTTTCTGTATTACATTTATTCAGTTTCTATAACAAAAAAAATATCTTGATATTCTTTCATTTCCTCACTCAAATAACCCTTTCCTCTTTTTAAGTTTTTCACCTCATCCTAGATTTCCTTATATTTTTTCCATTATCAACAGTATTAATCCTTTATTATTTTCCTTTAACTGTGCTAACACTTTATATAAATTCAAATATGCTACATAAACAATAGGATCAATCAATCCTAAACCTCCATCCTGTTTTTTAACATGTAACACACCTCTTTTTTTCAGATTTAATCTGGATTTCTTAATAAATGCAAATATAATTGACTGTAATTCTTTCTCCTGTATAACAGGTGCCATCACTACATTTGCTAAGAATGCTATTTTTCCTAATACCACCAAATTAATTAAGTATATTTTTATACATCAATCTATATGTCCTCCAAAACAAATATGTATTGCTGATTTTATTTATTGTATTCTGGCATTGTATTATTCTAAGCTTGTCCATACCAAAGTTTATACCTAAATGTTCACTTTTTGTCCATTAATTTGTATCCCTCCTATTTTTCCTATTATTCCTAAACCTTTACTTTTATAATTATTTATACTTAAACCTGTAATGTTTAACTCCTGATGAAGTATCATAATAGCTCTTTTCATCTACTCGTCATTATTAGCCATTAGCACTATGTCATTTGCATAAGAAAATGTCACTGGTATTTTTATACTTTCTCTTGTAGTATATTCTGCTTCTCTTAGTGTCAAATTTATTTCATTCATTACTGCATTCATAACCAGTGCAAATAAAATACTGATTGCTGGACACCCTGTCTTATTCCACATATTATATCGCTATCTTCACTTAACCAACCATTTATTACTAATCTTATTTTATTGGTCTCTTATGCAGATGGCATAATTCTTTTTAGTTTTTTACTTATATTATACTCTATTAAAATCTCCCATAACATTTTATGTTGTATATTATTAAAAGCTTTACTCACATCACCTTCCACAATCTTCAGCTCTGAATTTCTATTTATTATGTCATCTATTTCCCTTATTATCATTAAAAATTCTTGGCTCCCTTTCCCTTTTCATCCAAATACCATTTCTTTCATTAATTTATTCACTTTACTTTCCAATCTCGACCTTATTATTTTCATAAATATCTTATAGTCCACATTATTTAACACTGTTGGTCTCCAATTCCTTATAGTATCTTTTTTCCATATACATTTCCTAGCCCCAAAACATATTTCTTTCTCTCACCATCTTCTCTAAACACTCATTCAACACTTCTAGAAAATGCTTCTACTTCTTCCACCTATCTAACATATTCCTGTACACAGAATATTTATTACCATCCAACCCTGTAGCAGATTCCATTTCTACTGTCTTCAATACACTTTCCATTTCATTCAAAGTAATATTCTTTTATATCTCCTGATTATCTTCTTTAGATATTTTTCCACTCTCCACTTATGTTCTCTCTTTGTATAATGTTTTACAAAATTCTTATTTAGATAATCTTTTATAACATCTGTTATTTCTTGTTGCATTTTAACAATTTTCCCTTTTTATTTTTTATTTCTCTTATTACTCTTCTATTTTGTTTTACTACTTAATTTAAATATGGTGCCACGTCTTCTTTTTTCCCTGCAAAAATACCTTTGTTTAAATATTTTTTAATTCTTTGTTCAGTCATTTCACAAATGTTTTTTTCTCTTTCCCAAAATCCTTCATTACCCTTTTTAATCTCCTTAAATGCTTCCTGACTACTTTCTGTGTACTTTTGTTTGTCTTCCATCCTTTATAACTTTTGCCATTCTAGGAAGTTGTCATTTATAGCTAAAACTTTCACTTTAGACTACACTATATACTTGTTTCATCCCTTCTCTCTTTTATTTTCTGTGAAATCTACATTCTTATATTTTCATGTTCTGTCTTTCAATTCCCTTATCAATGAAATTCTTTTCCCCTTTATACACCACCCAGTTACTGTCTTTTTCATCACTTGAGTTTACTATTGTTCCCACCTGTTCCTTTTCACCCCTTACATACTGTTCATTGCTATTCATTACTTTAGTATCTATTTCCTGGATTTTTTTTGCATCTCTTCTATTCTTTGCATACTGTTCCTGGTTACGTTCATCATATCCCCCATTCCTTCAATATTTTTACAGTCCATCTATGAATGCCCTGTTAATTCACATTTTACACATTTCACTTCACCTTTCTTTGCATCATGACTTGTTTTACCACAAATATAGCATATTCTCTTTTCACAATTACTATCTATAAGATCACTTTTATCACAAAAAACAGGATTTTGGTTGACCCCAATATTTCACAAAAACATTGATTACCTTAAATCTTTATCACACACATAACCTCTTTACATACCATCTTTAAATAATCCTTCAGTACTTCTTTTCCTACTTCAGTTCAAAACTGCACACGTCTTCTTTTTTGTCTCTCTATTTAATACTTGTACAACATATAAGTTCCAAGGGTTATCATTTTTCTATAGTTCATTTTGTTCTAAAAAATATCCATATAGCATGCCAATTCAAACAAAATATCACAAAAAGTGTCATTAATGTGAATAAATGCTGTTACCTCTCTGGGAGCAATACCCAGTGGAGCATCAACATTTTCCCATATCTCATACCTGTTGAGCTCTTTCTCTTTCTTACTGTTTATCCTTACAAGATGCTTCTTCCTTCTTTCTTCCATTTTTTTCTTCCTTTTTCTCTCCTTTTCTGGCAGTTTGTGCATACGAATTTTTCACTCCTTTCCTTATCTCTTCAACTTCTTCCTCCTGAATTCTGTTCATAATTTTTCACTATCCAGTTCACTCTGATTACCTAATGCCCTAACATATACAGTAAATCCTGGAATCCTCCTGATTGGAAGGTTGTAATCATACACCCCTGTTGTTATTCGCTATCTCGCTTGAACGATTTGTTTTCCTGAAATATCCATTTATAATCTTGCAAAGGTTCAACCACCTTCACTTCATTATCCTTCATCTCTCCTTCTCATCTGACTTTTCCACTCCTTCAGCTGTTTTCTTCTCTGATGCCAATGTCTTTTGCTCAGGCTCTACTGCCTTCTCACTAATGTCTACTGTCTCTTGCTAAATACTGTCATCGCTCCCTTCTACCATACAACATACTGTTACCATACTCCTTCCTGCTTCTCCAAGCCACCTATGTGCCCAGACTGGAAGTAGGAAGCATCACCAAGAATAAACTACCTGTATGCAAAGAGTAGGAGATGTTCCATGATGCCCTGGACAAATTTCCTCTAGTAGTATAAATATTATTTTGGGTCTTCCCTAAAAAAGAGGCTACTAGCCTAGTGGGACTAACCTGGTCAACAAAGGATAAATAAATAAACAGGAAAAAAAATCATTCAGGAAATTCATTCTAGCATATAATATGTTGCATTAGTATATTTATTTGTTAAATAACATTTTAGTGATGTCATATGTCATTACAGTCTACTGTAGTAATATACATTTTAAGTTAAAAATATTACTGATATGGGAATTTATAATGTAAACAAGAAATGCATGGAAATAATCAGTCTCTTACTTTAATCTTTTTCAGCAAATATCCCTTTTGAGCATGGGTTCCCTTTGGAACCATGGCTGTTAGGCAGAGGCCAGCTATAAAACTTAATGTAAAGTATACCATGCTCAGTTTGTTTGACTTCCTGAAGGGAATGTTTTAGTAAATATCAGTCTTTTTTCAATTTCTTGATTAACACCTCCCTGCTGTTCTCATTTTCTTGTACCCTACCATGTGTCCTCTGACTTTACTTCCTTACAGACTAACGTCCATCATCTCATCCTACATAGTATGACATAGGCTCATCTTTCTTTGATCCTGTTAGGAAATTCACTTGTTTTTCATTTATTGTTCAGGCAGTTTTCTCTTGTAATATACACTATTTATGTGCCACTCGCTATTAATGTGAATGAATTTGTATGATTTCAGAGTGTGAGAAAACAAACTGACAAAGTGATGCAGTGGATTGTTATGTTTTAATTGTAACTTGAGGATGTGAACCATTTAAATTTAAATGTTTAAAGGTTCTGAGTATGTAAGCCACCTGAAAGGCTCACTTTTGGTTAGAAACATTGAGATGGGGTGCTGAAACACTGATACAAACACAAGAGATTTCAGGAGTAGGTCATTGTACTGCTACACAAGGGCCTAAAAGAGGGGTGGTTACCTAACAGGACAGTCTTATCCCTGCTTGCTTTCACTCTCTGCTCTGAGAAATAAAATAGGTAAGACTACCAGCAGTGTTTTCCTCTCTTTTTTTATTGCAAATGAAGTAATTTCATTGAAGATACCCTGGAGTTTGTGTTTCTTGTGTTACTTAAAACCTTCTTCTTAGGAATGTATTAGGCACACCTATCAACTGTCCAGATTTTTGCAGAATGTCCAGGTTTTTGCCTCATAATTTTGGTCTGTTTCCCACAAAATTTGCATTTTTCTGGCAAATCACTGAAGACTAAATTCACTAAATAATGACACACATTTGAGTTTCAGACTTTATATCCCTGAGAAAAAGCATGCTAACACAAATCATATTGTTCTAGTGACTTTCTAAGTTTATAAGAACAATATTTAAAACCTGCCCCTATATTTGGGCCTTTGCCCCCATATTATTTTAAGGTTTGTCCAGATTTCATGCACTAAGAGATTGAGAGGTATAATACCAAGTGTATGAACATGAGTTTGTTCATGTTGGGCCTTTCATATTCTTCCAGTATTGTTGTTGAAGATTTAGGTGAAGTCAGTATTTTCTTTTGCTAGTTTTCAAACTCTGGGCACTGTAGCAGTATCTTTTTTTCTAATTCTTATAGTATGTACTTGTATTTGAAACATTATTATTTTTTTTCTAGGAAAAAGTGGTTATGCTTTAGTAAACTAGATTGCTTGAATTGTCTCATGCAGTGTTTTCCCTTTTTGCTGTATGGACTTATGATTATTTGTTTTCCAAAGGTATCAGCCCATCATTAGCATTTACTTTACAAGGTACAGTGCAATAATATTAATGTTTATACTGCAATCCCTTAGCAAATTTGGCAAATGAGATTTGATAACAAACTAATTTGTCCAGGGACATCTTCGGGGGGGGGGGTAGATAAATACATTAGTGGGAGTTATGAGGGTGGGGGAAGGTTAAATGAGAATGAGGGAGGATTTAGAGGAAATGAGGTAAGGGTAGGGAGGGACTTAAGTCTTTTTTGGTATTGTAACTGGGTAGGGAATCACATTTTGGCGTGAACATGGTACCTGCCCTCCTTCCTCCCTTTTTTTGTGAATAGTGGGATTTGTGGTTATTTTATCAGTACGTTTGTGGTGGAGAAGAGGGACAGGCTTGCCCTCTTCTGTTTCCCCTTTGGTGTTGGAGGTTCATTTCAGTGATTTGGGAAAGAAAAGTGAGCTGTTGGAGGCTGCTTGATATATAAAATAAGTGAGCGGAGGTAAGGACACTGCTTATTGGTTGGTTTGTTTAATTCAGTAAGTGGTAATAAAAAGTGAGTGATGAGACGCTGCTTCATTAATTAGACAAGTGAGTGGAGGTAAGGATGCTGCTTATTTGATGGATGTGTAACTCAATTAATGGTAAATGAAGTGAGTGGTGGGATGCTGCTTCATAGGTAAAGTAAGTGAATGGAGGTATGGACGCTGCTTACTAGGTCAGGATGAGTGAGGTCACACTGTCCAGATTAACATTACATGGATGTTTATGCTGGGATTATAGTCAGCTATACTATGCATCAGTTGTAATAAATATTGGTTAACAAAGTTGTGTTTATGGAAGTTTAATAAAGGTCATCAAACGTCATTTGGTGTGGTGTGTTTATTGAGGGGGATCGGGACAAAAATAAATTCTCCATTCATATCTGTAAGTTATGGAATAAGCATCCTGATATCAACATGCAAACACTAGTAAACATAATTCTTAAGCTCTCTGGCAAGGCTCGTATTCTGGCTTACTGGATTTGTGTTTCTGTTATAGCTTAAGCATACAAAGTAATCCCTGACTGATTTTGTCACTGCATCGATTGCCATTATCCATGTCAACAACATACACACTACAGTCGCTGTAATTATTCTTCGGCCTTTTTCACTTCTCCCACTCTACTTTTCACATTATTTTTTTTTCTTAAAGCATGTTTGTACACATTGTCTCTCTCATGTCTATATGTATAATCTATCATATTTATTTATTCTGTTCATAAAAACCTCCTTTCCCATATTTCCTTTTTCCTTTTCTCTCTTTCCCATGTTGTGCTTGCATAAGTTCTATCATTGACTAGTTGAGTGTCTTGGGCTTAATTTAAATATACTCATTTTGTTTTACTTTCCTTAGGATGTATCATCTTTTAATTAACATGCCGATAGACTAAATTGTTACTTTTTGTACTGCTGTATTATTACAATTTGTATTATTGACTACCTCTCTATTTTTCTCATATTACTATTTATATTGTATTTATACTTGTCTGAACTCAACTTTATTTAGTCAAGGTTTATGGTTCTGTCTATGGTTTAAAATTACTTACATTTGATCTGAAGTTGTTAATCTTCTTCCTATTCATCACTGATGGGTTCAGTTCTGAGCCCTCAGAACCGAGTCAGCCTTATACCAAGCTTGTGTGCACCAAAAACTCTCTAGCTAAGCTGCTACCCACAATGCCCTTTGCTCAGTTCCCTCAGATCTCGTATGCCGCACAGCCATATAGCAGCATTTCACCAAGCTCTCCAGCTAAGTGCTTTTTTTCTGATATATTTGCTAGTTTTGAAAAATTTTTTCTCCTTTTATATTTCTTGTTTTCTATAATGCTTCAGCTCTACTCACAGGTATTTCTCTCTTACCATTGTTGGTAATTTCTTGGTGTTTCTAATTTTCTACCTTTGTGGTATCTTGTTACCATTGTTGGTATTTCCTTTCTCTCTCCTTCATTTCCTCTCTTTCCTCACTCTTTCCATTTTGTGTGAGAGTGTGTTCTGGGATGTCTGAAAAGAAGGGAACTATGGGGTTTAAACACTGCTTTCCTTGTAGTGGTAAACTACCGAATAGTGACATCCATCAAGAATGTGTGTACTGTTTGGGGGTTCCGCATTTGTTGGCAAAATCCCCATGTGATATTTGTGCTTGTTTCAGTCAGCGGATGCTGAATGAACGTTGTAACAAACTTATTTTAAAGGGCCTGATTGCTTCGCCTTTTTCAGAGGCTATTTCTGCAATGAAGGTCTCACCCCCCCTTCTTCAGACAAGAAACGTCCTTGATTGGACCCCTCTTCACCAGCTAGTAGCAGAGGTAAAGGTCACAAGCACAAGGCCCATAAGTCTTCATCTGAACACCGTTCTGCCTCTACAGTGCCAACTACTACATCGGCTGTGTGCTCAGCTCAAACAAAGTTTACCGAGGTCGCCTTGTTGGCACCTACCACGGCACCAACAATTACGGCACCGTCTATGGCCTTGGTACTGACCAGCGTATCAATTTCTCTCTCGGCACCGACATCACCCATTTTGGCTCTGATATCCATTCCGACAACTACCTCGGAACCGTTTCTGTCATCCACCCCTATAGTGACTTTGGCTCCGAGCCTGTTCATGGCTCCAACCATACCATTATTACCTGTTGCAAAATTGGAATTGTTGGTGCCATTCTGTGACACACCATGGACCCGATACTCATCCAATGTGGACACGTTTGCCAGACAAGCCTTCAGCCCCTTTTTGGACCGGCCTGATTCCCCTTCAGGGGCATCGGTGAGATCCACCAGGAGCCTTTCTGAATTTCATGTGGTGCGCCTTTTTGCTCAGCTGCTGGCCGCCAGGGGAATTTCAAATCTGCCTAAATCCTATCCCACTCCTGGTTTTAGGTCTATTTCTCCAGCAACCCCTACTTACTCTCCTCCCTTGGATCCCTCGGTTCCAAGGCTCATCTATCCAACTTTTACTAGAGGAATTCCTTCCTTGGCACTGACAACAACTCTGTTTGAGGCCCCAAGATCCCTTTGGGTGCTGCTTTTGTCAGAACCCACCCTTCCTCAATCTCATGCTTGGGGAGTGGAGCCCCCAGTTCCACTGTCGGTGCCAACGGTTTTGTTGGCCCTGACTTCAGATCAGAGGGTGACTGCCGGTCTGAGTTTGCTTGAGGCCCTGTCCCTGAGGGCAGACCATGTGGAGTAGGGTGTGACCCCGATTCTGATTTTGTCTTCTTTGGTTTTGGGCTCCCATTCCTCTTTGGGCGAGCCCACTTTCTGGGTGATGGAGAGGACACTTGCTGCTAGCAAATCTCCACAGTTGGTTATTCCCCCATTTCTCTCTGAGCTGCAGCTGTCAAAGGCCACCCTCCCCCCAGGACTCTGAGAGCACAAGGCCCAGGAGACCCCTATCCAGGGCATTTCCCTTTCTGAGTCTTCTTCAGATGTTCCCACTGAAGAGCCCCCTCAGAAATGGGTGTGTAAGAGGAAACACACGGACTCACCAGAGGAGTCCCTCACTGAGGATATGGACTACGATGATGGGGAAGGGTCCCCACGGTCACCCTCTGATGATGTCCCTTTCAGGGACATCATGGAAATCTTGAAACAGAGAGATGACTGGAAGTCCTCAAACCCTCCCTCAGAGGAATCTGTATACCTTCAGACCTTTTGCTCTCGTCCCTCTCCTTCTTGGGTGACCCCCCCCCGCCTATGAGTTGGTTAAACACATTGTGCAACAGGCTTGGAAGAACCCAGACTCCATGGAGGCCATCCCCAGGAGATCAGACAAAGTACTCTCCCCTCCAGAGGATTAACCCCATTGGTCCATAGGTTTGCCAGTGGACTCTATGGTAGTCGTGGTTGCCACGAAAAAGGACCTTGCAGAAGAGAGTCCTGCTGTTCACCCACCCAACAGAGAGTCCCGGGCAGTGGACAGGTTAGGGAAGTGAGTCTTTGCATCAGTGACCTTTGCAGTTAGGCACATTTTACGAGGCTCCAGAGAGATCTTATCTACAAACTCTCCGCAACCCTCGTGGGTCAAGTATCGGATGGCACACGAGATAAAGTTGCTTCCCAACTTGCCACCCTAGAATCTATATCTAATTTATCCTTGAGGTTGCTGTCACATGCAACTGAAGGAGCAGCTAGAGCTATGGGTGCAGGCGTAGTCATGAGACGTCACGCCTGGATGCGCATCTGTGACCTCGCAAACTCCTTCAAGTCTTCCTTTCTAAATGCCCCTATCAAGCCATCTGCTCTGTCTGGTGTTAAGGTCAAGGATACAGTAGCCAGGTGCAACCAAGGCAGGAAGACCTTGTCTGCCATTGGCCTACTCTTTTTCGAACCTCAGCGCTCCTTCTCCAGGAATCAGAGGAGTGGAAAGATGTGGCACAAGAAATCTCAAGGTCCTTTCTGAGACGCACATGGTGAGGACTCTTCCAGAGGCAGAGGGGGTTCCAAAAATGGAAGACGTCCCTTTCGGGGCAGAAGGGGTCCCCAGAACCAGGGCTCCAGATATTCCTTCTCAGGTAGACCATATCAGTGCTCCTGAGGTGCTGCCCGATTGCTTTCCTCTGGAAACAGTCGGGGCACGTTTCTCTCTGCACCAAACTGCCTGGCTCTCCATTACGATTGATCAGTGGGTGCAGAGAGTCATTACCAGACGCTATCGTATTCCACTAATATCCTATCCAAGACCTCCGAAATCCCTTACCGATGTTCCACCCAGTCAAAGGGAGGAGGCAACTTCTGAAATACGAAAGCTATTTAAAAAACGAGCCATCCAACAGGTCCCCCCAGATCAGTGCGGATCAGGGTTCTACTGAAGATTCTTTTTTGTGCCAAAGAAAACGGGACTGGAGACCCATTCTGGATCTCAGCCAACTAAACAAATCGGTAGTTCAGACCCAGTTCCACATGGTCATGATTCGATCCATCCTCCCCTTTCTGAGGGAGAGTGTGTGGATGTGCTTATTAGATCTCCGGGATGCGTATTACCATATCAAGATGGACAAGTGCTCCAGGAGCCTCCTTTGCTTTCGTTGGGAGCCAATCACTACCAATTCAGAGCCCTGCCTTTCAGCCTCTTGATGGCCACTAGAGTGTTCACGAAATGTCTTGCAGTGGTAACAGCTCATCTGAGACTTCAGGGATTCCAGGTGTTTCCATACCTAGACGATTAGCTCCTCTCCACCCCTATCAGGCATCATCTGGTTAGAGCCCTCCGCTACACAGTGGCTCTAGCAGAGTCATTAGGCTTCACCATACACTGGGAGAAATCAAACCTTCAACCATCACAACAACTGGAATTTATAGGGGTAATATTCAATATCCAGTCAAGCCTAATCTCACTTCCTCTCCACAGGCTTCAGAGACTCAGGGCACAAGTTCAGGTGATACTCTGTCAAAGAGGGGTGTCTGCAAGGGAAATCCTTCAAGCCTTGGGATCTGTGGCTGCAGCCATCCCCATTGTTCCCTTAGCCAGACTACACATGAGATTACTACAATGGTTCATAGGTTCATAGGTTCATAGGTTGATACTAGGCTATCTGCCCTAGGGCATTTATAAGCCTAGCCAGAGTGTGTTTGGCTTTCGCCACCCTTTTAGATAAGTTGACTGTGCCTTTGTATAGTAGGTCACAGAAGAATAGCCCTTTTAAGTTTAGTTTACTGTGCCTCTGTCTAGTAGGGACACAGAAAGGACACAATGGCTCCTTCAGGCCCAGTGGATACCCAACCTTCACCCCCTGAACTCAAAGATTCTCATCACCACCATTTGCAAACAAGATCTCCTCTGGTGGATGAGTACAGATGAAAATCTTTGCTGTCATCCCTTCCAAGTTCCACAGCCCAGCACCATGGTGACCACGGATGCTTCCCTAATGGGGTGGGGGGGCCACTTCCAGGGAAAGTCACTCCAAGGCACGTGGTCTGATTTAGAGGTCAATTTGCATGTCAGTGTCCTGGAAGGTCAATTTGCATATCAGTGTCCTGGAGTTAAGAGCAGTGCTGTTGGTGTTGCAAGCTTTTCATCCACTCCTTCCATCCAGAATGATTGCTGTCCAGTCAAACAACATGTCCGTGGTCTGGTAAATAAACAGGGAGGGACCAAATCTTACCCCCTTTGTTGCTAAGCCATGAGAATCTGGCAGTGGGTGATAGCTTTCAACTGCTTCCTGATCGCAATGCATATCCCGGGGAGCTCCAATGTGATTGCAAACAGACTGAGCAGATGCATTCTTCATCCTCACAAGTGGTCTCTCAACCCGAGTGTGGTGACGGAAATTTTAAGCCACTGGGGCCATCCATGCTGCGAACTTTTCACCTCCCATTCAAATACAAAATGCAGCAGCTACTTTGCCCTCTTTCCCCCTCTCGGGGAGTCACCGAGAGATGCTGTAGTCCACGATTGGCCCACGGGTCTCCTTTATGCTTACCCTCCGATTCCTCTGACTCCCCTTGTTCTACGGAAAGCTATTCAGTTGAGAAGGAAAGTGATCCTCATCGCTCCGTTCTGGTCTCATCAAGTGTGGTTTCCCTTCCTTCGACCTCATCTGTTACAACCTCCTTGGATCCTAGACTCTCAAGGGCTGACTCCCCCAAATCTGTCCACCCTCAATCTGACAGCTTGGTTTCTCCATTTCCATTAGTTGCCAGGCAGGAAACCCTTTCTTCACCCGTCCGGGATATTATTTTGGCTTCTCATAAACCATCCACCAGGAAACTTTACAGGGATAAGTGGAAAAGATTCTCTATTTGGTCACGTAATCAGAAGCTAGACCCATTCTCAGCCCCCGTAGCCACTATTCTTCATTATTTGACTGAGCTGTTCAACAAAGGGGCCTCGGCTTCTACCATTCGAGTCCATCTAGCAGCTGTTTCCAACTTCCATAATGGGTCTGAAGGAGTACCACTTATCTCCTCTCATCTTTGCAAGACCTTTCTCAAGGGTATTTTTCACAGCAGTCCTCCCATCAGACAGCTGGTAGAGGCATGGAATTTGTCCTGGGTTCTGCAGGCTCTCTCTCTGCCCCAGTTTGAGCCAGCTGCCACATGTGATCTAAAATTCTTGTCATGGAAATCCTTATTTCTGGTGGCTATAACTTCAGAAAGACGAATTTCTGAATTACAAGCATTATGTTTCAAGAGTCCTTATCTGATCTTTCGTAAGGACAGAGTATCACTTTGAACTAACCCATCCTTTCTCCCCAGAGTGATTTCTGATTTTTCAATTAACCAGTCTATTGAGCTCCCTGTGTTTTTCCCAAATTACTCTAACAAGGGAGAATACTGCTTACATTCCCTGGATGTTCATAGACAATTACGCTTCTATCTGGACAGAACTAAATCATTTTGCAAGTCAGACCAGCTTTTCGTTTCCTTTGCGGGCCCTAGAATGGGAGGTGCAGTATCAAAAGTTACTTTGTCTAAATGGCTCAGGGATTGCATTGCCTTCACATATTCACTTACGGAGGGATCTAAGTCTGGCCAAATCAAAGCTCACTC
The DNA here is from genome assembly GCF_019279795.1 of Protopterus annectens. NCBI lineage: Eukaryota > Metazoa > Chordata > Ceratodontiformes > Protopteridae > Protopterus > Protopterus annectens. The sequence goes on along the minus strand of NC_056751.1, from coordinate 336,578,121 downwards.
AACTAGGGCTATTGTAGCATCTATTGCCTTCCACTCTAGGGCCTCCATGGATGACATTTGTGCAGCTGCCATTTGGGCTAAGCCCCACATTTTTATCAAACATTACAAATTGGATCTGATCTCCAGGGGAAGAGTGGCCTTTGGTTCAATGGTTCAATGGTTCTCAGGAATGTTCTTCCATAAGGACCACCCAGGTTCTCCAAGTAGCTGGGAACACGGTCCCATCAGTGATGAATAGGAAGAAGATTAACCACTTCAGATAAAGAAGTTATGTCTTACCATAACGTTCCATCTGAGTTGTTGATCTTCTTCCAGTCATCACACCCTCCCACCGACCCCCTCCTAAGGTTCCTGGCGGATCTTCTGGGTCTTTGTGGTGTATTAGGGGTTCTACGCAGAGATGGCCTATGAATTATTCTTTCTCTATATGTTGCATGCAAACTCGATCTGAGGTAACTGAGCAAAGGACATTGTGGGTAGCAGCTTAGCTCGAGAGTTTTTGGTGCACGCAAGCTTGGTATAAGGCCGACTCTGTTCCGAGGGCTCGGAACCAAACCCATCAGTGATGACTGGAAAAAGATCAACAACTCAGATGGAACGTTATGGTAAGACATAACTTCTTTTTACTGAAGCTTTTCTCCCTGGCCTTCACTCTAAGTGGGCTGTTCCCAGTCAGAGCATCCTGGTTAGCAAATGCCAAGTAAATAAGCAAGAAAATAATAACTAAGACAATGATTGTCTCCATGGCATGGAGATATAAAGGCCTATCTATGATTCAGAAATCTGTCTATGATGGATTAGGTGGCCCTTCCACTAGAAGAGCCATCTGGCTATGGGAGATCAGTAAAGAGAATGAGTTTACTGAACGTCTCTCAGAGTGATGGGAGAGGAACGTGTACTCTCCTGAAGCTCCTCATTGGAGACTGGGGGAATGTCATAGAAGTGAGTGACAGTCCCACACAGTGCTTATTGTATATCCAGGTCCTGAAACATCACTGAGCATATACAGGGAAAGGGTAAGGCAAAAAAAAAAAAAAAAGGAAAGGGAACATATCTCCTGTGTGGATAATCGTTTCTAGGGGAACAAATGGGCTGTAGCACAAATTTGAATATTTTTAAGAAGACTGAAGGAATCTTGAGCAGTTCTGCAATTTGATAAAGCCTCAGTACTAAAATTAGTTGAAGTTCCTTCAGTTTTCATAACCAATCATACCTGTAATATATCAGGTGACACTGGTGCAGTTTATTGCATTGCTATTGCAATGTCAGTGTCACCGTTAACCACATATAGAGACAGCATCTGCTATTCATCAGTGTTACAAGGATTGTTTTTCTAAAAATTAATACAGAACCTTTTGAACAATGTCAGAAACACTTTAAAATGTTCTCCTCTGGTAACTTCTACTGTTTTGATGAATGTTGTAAGAAGTTCAGAGTTGTATATAGCTTGAGTAAGGCAGTTTCATTTTGGTGTTTTTTTTAAAGTACTGCACATGTGATACAGTTATATTGTAGAAGGCTAGTTTATATTAGTTTGTTCTTAACTGAGCCCTGTTTTTATGCTGTGCATTTTTAAGAATGATGCTAGCATGACCGAAGTGTATTAATAGTGCTATTTAATACTCTTGTAAAAAACTTTATATATCCCAGAAGATGAGGGAACGAAATGCATTTTCTTCCCTAGCAAGCCATTCTGCACATATGCATCCCTCCCTGCCCCCCATTTTCATGAGGCTTAAGTTTCTAAATCGCGAAGGAGAAAAAAACATCTCATAGACCAAGTCTGATTAATGACTTTGCTAATAGGAACCTTCTGGAAAATCAGTCTTATCATGACTATCTGGCATTCAAAAGATAAGAGGCTGAAATCTTGATTTACTCAGTTTGTTTTGTAATCTCACCAGACATCTTTTTGGGGGCCCCTAATGCTTAATGCATGGAGAAAGGAGATGATTTAACTTTATTTTTAATAGTGAGACTGAATTTTATTGTAGTTTGATTAGGCAGAATGCAAAGTGTTGTGCTGTTAGGAATTTAATTTAATTAATATATGTGATATTAATTTTAGCAACTATGCTAAATCTTGTTCTTTTAAGAACTGAATTTAATTAATGTATGCAGTGCTGATTGCAGCAAATATGGTACACCAGCTAAAGTGTAGGCATAGGAGTTCACTGGATTCTGAGTCAGATGTACAGTAAGTTGGACAAGTCATTAGCTGTCCCTCCTTCAGTCTGCTAATAATGAATTTTGAAATACTGTTCACTTCTAAGGCTGGACATGCTAACACACACCAGCAAACCAGCATAGTCCAGTGGATCAGCGAAATGTATATTTTTTGGTTGTTGCTAAACATACACCACATTATAGACACACACACACACACACACACACACACACACACACACACACACACACACACACACGAGCATGTAAACTAATGCATATGCATGCACATATATGGGCATGCATGCACACACGCACTCACACACATATATATATTAATATGCACGTACATGCAAATATATATATATATATATATATATATATATATATATATATATATATAGTGTGTGTGTGTGTATGTCTTTGTGTGTTTGTGTATGTGTGTGTGTGTGTGTGTATATGTTTGTGCATGTGTGTGTGTGTATGTGTGTGTGTCTATCCCAACATCTTTAATCCTGTAGTATAAGATGTTTCAAGCATCATACAAATCAGACTTCCCTGCAGGTTCCCCTTTTTTCTGTGTTTAAACTTGTATGAGTATATTCCACAGATGCCAGTAAGTTTTTGTTATTTATTTTATACTCTTTTACTTGGTTTGGCCATGATAGGTGTAGCCCATTTATATTCTGTCACAATTATTTTTGAAGCTTTTCACTTATTGTTGTGTTAATAAGTTGAGAGGCAGATTCCAAAGGTTGCAACACTGTTTTCCTGAAGTATGCAGTTACCCTGGGTAATGTTCTTGCCTTCACCATAGTATGTGATGTCTATAATGTCAGATGTTTACCCTTCCTGTTTTTTTCCAGAAAGTACATTTTCATTTAAAAAAAAAATCCTTTGTGAACTCGCAGTTTACTTACAGAGGCAGAAAATGACCTTTTCAGTTCAGTGATGTAAGCATATGGATAGCGTCGTATGCAACAATTAAAGTCTATGAGTGGTTACCACATTATCCCCAATGGATTTATAGCATGTTATCCCTCTGGCACACCAACAAGGTATAAGGACATTTAGTGCCAACGCAGCCAACACAGAGTAAGAGATTCATATTAATGAACTGATTAGCATTAGAAAATCCATTGCCATAGTAGCCATTACTGTAATTGTGCTCACATTAACTAGTGACTTAAGCAGAGGTATAACATGATATACACTATGATATGTGTCATGCTATCCCTAATGGATGTGTGCCATGCTGGTCTTCTGTTTACCTCATCAAGGGGAGAAAGTAATTTAATGGTGTGATTATAAAAAAAGCAAACGTGCATATATTTTTTCAAAAAACTAAAACATGTTTTGCGGAAAAACTGGGAGCAATAATCTTCTGACTGCTGTAGGCACTACATGCTATGGTGCAGGCCGGAACTGCAACTGTACACATACTGGAAAATCCCAGGTAAAACGTGTGATAAAAGCATATATTTGATATATCATCAGAGGTTTATTTATACTCTTGACTTATGACCTGAAGTTGCTTTATCATAAAATCTTAAATCTCCTTAAATCCTACATATTTATGCTACTCACTAAAAAAAATGGAATAAAAGCACACTTCACACACTGTACACAAAAGGTACACTAAAAAATAACCCGCAAACAGTGTAGCATACCTAAAATGACCCCAAACTCAAATGTGCATATCTATAGAGAGAAAATAAGAGACACATAGAAAGAGAGTTCAGTTCTTCTGAATGCCTTGTCTAACCACAAATCACTGAAAAAAATGCATTTTAATCTGAATTTTTATAGGAATGGTGAACATTACCAGACACAAGTTACTGGGATTAACAGCACTTGCTGAAACAAGTGAGTGGCTGCTAAGACATGTGACTCAAAGTCATGTAGTAGGACCTCCCCCCATATGTTTATGCTTCTATTGCTGATGTAACTCACTCATTTAGGTACATGTCATGTTGGAAAACTGATTGTAACTGTTATGTATATCAAGTTAACAAATGTGTAATGAAGTAAATAAATGCAGTGTTGTTTGCAGAAGACAAAGTAGTTTTTTATTGTCCATTTCCTGTCCTTCTCACTTTGCAGTTCCAAAACTCCCAAGCTTTTTTCTATACTAATTATTTTAACTTTGCTGTCTTTATTTCGAGTCCCTTTGCTTTGGAGTTGTTTAAGGATATTAACTTGTAAGTCTTTTTCTAAGCATGTTTGATTATGCAATCATTTAAAGCACTGAGTACCACAAAACATATGTCCAGTTTAGCTCTTCTAACCAGCAGTTCTGCTGTCTCTTCTGAGATCGGATGGATGACGTTGGGGGGGGGGGGGGGGGTGGGTTTGCAGGATAAATGAAATGTGAAAGGATCCAGAAGCTCCCATTAAACTTTACTCTTCAGAAGCTATTTCTGTTTTGGTTACAAGGGAAAAACAAAACTGGCATCTTATTTATTTACATTCTTTTCCAGATCCATTTGACAGCTCCCTGAACTTATTGGGATGCATTGAAAGTAATCGTCAAGGCTTTTGCTTCGTATCTGTACAACCCAGAAAGGAAAATGGGAGGCAATGTCAAGCAGCTGTAGGCATAACATACTGCAGGCCAGAGCTTGCCCTGACAAATACAGTTAATAAAGGAAGACAAAATACACTGCAACATGTCCTCAAGTATTCACATTATTTTCGTTATATTTGATTAGTGTTATATTTTTATTTTTCTTATAAAATTATTTTGTATTTATTGTAGTTTAACTTGTATGTTTCCATATGGGTGCTATAGGTTCCACTTTTCTACTAATTAGTCCTTTAAGCTGCGGTGGTACAGCGGTAGCGTTGTTGCCTCACAGCAAGAGGTTCTCCTGTTCGATTCTCAGCTGGAGTGCCTTCTGTGTGGAGTCTGCATGTCCTTCCTGCGGTCGAGTGGCCTCCGAATGACATGTGTGAATGGGCATGCCTTCGCTGAAGGTTGGAAGTCGGGCTGGCAACTCAGCACCATAAAAAAATATACTGCCAATCATTAGCAGACTGGAGTTCCGCTGTGGCGACCCCTAACCTGAAAAAGACAAACAACTTCTCTAATGTAGTAATTGCAAGTTTCCTTTAATATTTCCTTACATTTAACATATCTGATAGTACAACACGCTCGTTTTCTACTTTTCTTTTTGCTTCTATTTAAAAGCATACCTCTCAACCTCTCAGAGCAAGAAATCTGGCAAAGCCATAAATAATGGTGTAACAAAGACCCAAAACTAAGGAAGTTTTTAAGTATGCTCTTACACGCTTAGAAAGCCGATAGCAGGTTTTGCCTTAGCACGATTTTTCTGAAGGGTATGAAGTCTGAAACTCAAATGTCTGTCATTGTTTTCTGATGTCAGTGCTCCATGATTTGCCAGTTTTGCCTGAAAAACACAATTTTATGCGAAACAGACTACAAGCATGAGGCAAAAATCTGAACATTTTGAAAAAATGTGGACAGTTGAGAGGTATGTTTCACAACTATATGGAAATCCTTCTCTAAGATTTTATTTGCTATGTGTATTCTTTTGCCCTTTTCACAAAATGTGAACTGTTTTATTGGTTCTTATGCTTCCTTTCCATCTTTGTACTGTCTCTGATCACCCTTTTCACAGTGTACTATGCTTATTTCCTATCTTCATGACAGTTGTGCAAGTGTGTACTTTTCATTCTGAGCTTGTTTGGTAACATTCATAAAGACATTAAAAGGGCTAGCATGTCTCTTTCCTCAGAGTGAATTTCATTTATTCCTGCCCTAGATACTTGGTAACCAAGGCACTCAACCTAATCTACCATCCTAGGTCCCAGTCCTGACCTTCTTGTTATGATTAAGTTCAAAGAGCAACAGAGACAGTGGATGCACATAGAATGTATTTTGTTCTATAAACCCAGTAAGAAAAAGAAAACAGCAGCTCTATTGGCATTCAGATTGAACAGAAATAAAACCTTCCAGGTTTACTTCAGCACACAAATATAATGCTGTTTAGCTTTCCCAGTAATGGGCTGCACTGGAAAGAAAAGTCAAAGGCTGCAGGCCTCTCCCAGGCTGAACTTCCCTCTCTGATTATTAGTGGGTACCATCACCAGCTATCACCTCTACAACAGGCCCCACATAGGCTGCTGTTCTCTATGCCTCCAGTGTTTTTAGAGAAGCTCCTGCTTACCTCTTGCTTGATTCCCTGGCTGAGGAACTAATTTCCCACTGACTCCTTGCAGTATTCCTTCATGTATGTAACACCAATTTTCAGTCCATGTCTTGTTAGTAGTTAGTCCAGAAAGATTTCTGACTAACCCAGCAAAGTATTCACAAAGACTTCCTCATTTGGCATTCCCTGTAAAATATGTTGTAGAGTCATCCATTACCTACCCAGGACTGTAGAACTAAAACCATGTTTACTATTGTTGAGATGAGCTGTGCAGGCCCTACATTGTTCAGACCATACAGCAGTAAAATTAGCACCAGTCAGTATGGTTACAGCATAACTTCTCTACTATGAGGCAGTGGCTGGCTCTCACACCAGAATCTTATGCCACACTGGGTTGACCAATTAAAGGCCGTGTCTGCTTTACTACTCCTTGTTTAGTGATTTATTTATTTTATTTATGTATATGTGTGTTAACTGAATAAGTACACTTTTTCGGGTATGATCAAGGCTAAAAGGCAAAATAACAGTACAATATCTAGAGAGAGGTCAACTGTGAAACAACATTAATTGAAAATACTAGCTGTCATTCAGGTGGGGGTGGGGGGGGGGCTGTGGCATTTAATTTCAACTGCCAAATCAGCTCTTAATGATAGTATATCTATTATAAGTGTCTTAAAAGTTAGAGCTAGTATTTTCAATTAATGTTAAGGTTTGCATTTTGTTAAAGAAACTGTATTTATTGTGGGGTTTTGCTGTACATATTTTGAAATAGTTATGAGTGGAGATTGATATTTGAACACTTGTAACAACAATGGAGGTAGTGCTATATTTATTTATAAACACACAGTTTATTTAAAGTGAATAAGAAAAGTATTACATTAGACACTACACATTTTAAAAGACATTATATATGTTGTCAAATGTCTATGTATTATAATATCTTTAGTCTCTGTCACTTTAAGTGTTTTATAGATTCACCATTTTATGGCAGGAGAAGTGAGTGATTTGAATATAAATATGGATGTTTTCAGATGTGGTTAATAACTCTGAAGAAATCTTTATATTTCAGTGATGAAAGCACTAAGTTATTAACACATGTGTGTATAATAATGCATTAAACCAGTTGTGGTTTCATCTGTCTTCACAGCACTCTGTATTTTTGTAGGTTTTCAAATTTTATTACCTGGTTCTTATTTTTTGAAGGCTATTTTAAAATGTTGAAGGAAGTTGTGGGTCTGATTTCTGCAGGTTCTTTACATCAGTGTTTAATTTTAAGTAATACAGGATGTATTGTGTAAAAGATTGCAGATAATTTTGAGGTTACATTACTTAGCTAATCTTGTATTTATTTTCTAGTAAGACTTCTGACTGAAAGTATGGGCAGTTAAGATATTTATGTAGAGGTTCCATAGAAGTTGGAATTTTAAACTGGTTGAATGGAATTTGAGAATAACTTGGTGGGTGCATATATTGTACTTAATCATTTGATTGATCTGGGGAGTTTATATTGTGTTTTTTTCTGCATGATGTTAAATATTCTAATTTTAGGTATTTTTTTTTGCTAATCTCTAGAATTGTTTTGAATTGTGTATTGCTGACTGATTTAGTTTTCTGAAGTAGTAAGATTTAGCATGACTTTTTTACCATTCTTCCGAGGCATATCCTTTTTTAGTTCTTGTGCAATATTTGGGGTAAGCCAAGGAATATTTGTGGGTTTCAATCTACTTGTTATTAATGAATCATGAAGCCTGTTCTTTCGTATTTTTTTTTCATATATTGTCTGTATCCATGTCTTTTTTGGAAGAGAAGTGATGAGGAACTGGATAGGTTCTTCATTTACATTAACCAAACCTCCCCCTTCCTTAAATTCACTATGGCCAGAGACAACGATCAACTGAACTTTTTGGATATTGCAGTTAAAAAAGATTATGTAAACAAGGCTTTATCTTCTCATTTGTATAGGAAGCCAACATACTCAAACTCATTGTTGCATTTTGACAGCTGGTACCCGGTGCAGCAAAAAAGAGCCCTAGTCAAGGGCCAATATGTTAGGTTAGCCAGAATGGTGTCAGGACTGGAGGATTTTTTGAGTGAGTGTGTTAAGTTAAAAGATATGTTGACAGGAAGGGGTTATCCCGACAAATTTTTTCAGGACATTGTGAATGAGGTAATTAGAAAAAGGGAAATTGGGACATATTATCGCTTATTGTCTGAAGAATTTGGTCCCACTTGAGGAACCCAGATAGGGAGGTAAGACCACTACCCAAGAGTCTTTATTCTTCCTTTCAGTGTTGATTTTTATGACATCAGGAATATTATATGTAGATTAATGGACATGTTCACTATTGACAGTGTAGTTTATTTAATAATGAGAAATAAGCCCACTATAGTGTACAAAAAGGAAGTGTCTCTAAAGGGCCTATTAGAAAGAGAATTTAGTGCATCCACATTGGATGGCTGCTACAGATGTGGGAGATGTAGTCAGTGTCCAGCCATGTTACAAGGTGAGACTATGAGAATCACGGATTATGGAATGTTAAAATCTAGGAAGAAATATTTCTGTTACTCAAAGGGGGTGGTTTATGTCGCAGTTTGTGATCTATGTGACAGTTTCTATATTGGTAAGACCAAAAGAGCATTGAGGCAAAGGTTGTATCAACACCTATACGTCATTAGGAATAAAAACACAAATAGTACTTTGTTCAAACACATTTGTGTGTGCCCCACACATACTTTCAACTTTGGTGCTATAGACCATATTGATCTTGGAGCAAGAAGGGGACCAAAGGATGAAAGGCTAGAATTTAAGGAATTGACTTGGCAGATTAAAACTAATGTCTGCTAAGCACCAGGTCTCAATGACAGGATTTCTTTGAGTTCTGTTTTAAAGTTAAAATCTATGTATTTTTTTATAGGTTTACTAACTATTTTTATTTTCATTTTTATTTTTATTTTCATTTTTCATTTTTTGTAAGTTTAAAGTTTAACAATTTTGTACAATGTTTTTAGAGGAAATGATGTAATTACATTGACCAATGGGTAGTTGGGGTGGTGTATTTATTTTGTTTTGACTATGTGACTTTCATTCTGATGAAGTCTGAAACTTGATGAAAAGCACTTAAATAAACTTGGATTTTGCTGGTGGTCTGTTCTACACGCTTCTTTCATCCAATTGCTGTCTTTGACTAGTTTTACTTTGTTTTTTTTTCTTTATATTTTTGTCATGTAGAAAAAAAAGTTTTTGCTAACATGTAGTTTTTAACCGTCCCCTCACAGCTTACCTTTTCTACATTTGTAAAGTAATGCAAAGTAGATATAGGGTTTCTTTTTCAAGTTCTTAGCAGGTGCCAGTTTTACAGCTTTAGTTTTGGAGAGTTAAAAGCTTTGTTGTCTGCTGTCAGGGTAATGCTAGTGGACAAAAATGGTTCTCCAGTTTCACTGACTACTGTTCACTGCAATGTATGTTAACTCTTGTGTCTGATGTTTCTAGTTACAAAACTATTGTTTTATCTGAATTATCATGGACAAGTATTCTACTTAGCCTATGCATGATACATATATCTTTATCAATAAAAATGGGTTTTGCTAAGGTATTTGTATGTAATTCTCTGAAATACCGTTTACTGTTTTGAGTCAGACCATCGTCACAAGATAATCGTAGAATTAAATTAGCAGATGTTTCCATTAGTGTAACCATACCTACTTTGCTGGTAGTAGCTTTTACATAGATTTTTAGTATTAGTGTTTGTCCCGTACATTTCTTCCATTTTTTTGAATAATTTACTTCAAGCCAAATTCTCCCATAAAGAAAAAAGTGAAATGATTTTATTTTATGATATGTTTGAATGTTCATTCAGTTTAATAATAAAATTAGTATTCAAGTTCTAACTCATTAGAAGTTTATACAGCTATTCCGCACAGTCATTGATTTCAAGATCTTCTGCTAAATGGTCTGCTGATGGAGAACATACTTAAATATTTCCTTTCTTACAGTGAATCACCTAAATATTTTAGAATATGCATTAATATCTGTACTTGTATAAAATCACTTAAGCCTCCATATCTATACTTTAAACTAACACAAATTATAAAAGCACATGTAATCCATGATTTCCTGTCAATGACTAATAGGCCTGATATGACACATTCCTTTATTTGGAGTAGACAATAACTATAAAAGACTAAACAATAAATAAACACAGCTTCTCAAACTTTAAATGATACTTTTAAAAAAATATCTGTTGAATAAGAATCTAGTGAGTCTGATCTGTCTTTACTCCTCTTCCAAGTGCAAAAAAAAAAAAAAAACAAACAAAAAACAATTATTCACTGTTACTGATTTTGCAATTAGCAATGTAAGGGGTTGTATTAGGGAAGACCATTTGTCATATTTAGATCACAAATGGCAAACAGTCTTGAATGCAATTAATAATCTTGGTCTTAATTCCTTAGTGAAGTGTGTATGTTATTTAGAAAAATAAGTGTGTGTAAATGTTAAAACTGGAGGTTTTAAGTCATGTCATGTTAGTTCATTACATTTGCACTTGGATGCTTTAAGTCATGTGATTTCTATCATGTGATGTTGTCAGATGATCGTTGCACCATTTAAATGAATATATGACCTTCTGGTAGCAGTTTGATGAAGTCTCAGTTCCTTAGTAATAAGCTTGGAGACAAAAGCACTTACTCTGCTACTTTATTGTACAGTTTTTATTTTAGTAAAAGTTGTCAGTCTAATGGTTAGTGTCTGATCTCATCCTCTGCACTTTCATCTTTTTGTGTTTTTGAACTTTTGCTTAATAGAAAAGTGGAATGTTTCTATTTCTTCATTCTAACTAAAAACTGTCTGCTGTCCAATAATTTAATGAGGCTGAGTTATACTTAGTTCTCTTCCAAATAAAATAAGTTAATAAATAAATAGATGATTAGAGGAGATGCTTAATTATCTATGTTTATTCTCTTAGTTAATGAAAAAAAAAACATATATTAAGCAATATTTGATAAAGTTTTGTAGTATATCGTTTAATAGCTGTATAGAATTGTACCCCTTCACCAAATATAACCAACCATAAAATAATGGTCTGCACTGATAGTCTCATTTTCCAGAAATAAAAATATGTTTGTTATATGTGATATAGTGTAGTCTTTAAATGTCTGGTCAAGCCCTTTAGACTATCTTAATACTTAAATGGGACTTGTATGTTTATATTCTTTATGACGCATGTAAAAACCTCACAGAAGCTTAAGAAAGGAATATTTTCATTAAACAATACAGACATCAAGTTTGGTTGTTCCTTTGTGATACAACAAAAGAAATTTTTGAAATAGTACTTATACTCTTAAGACTGATGACATTTTATATGAAATACATATATAGTACATGCCCTGGTGACCTGTATTTCCTAAGGAATCTAGACAGACTACACATATCATCTTACTTTCTTATTTACAGTGAAGTTAGAATGTAATAGCATTGGCTACCAAATATGTTATGGCAAGCAAACTAAGTACAATAAGCAAAAAGAAAATAAAGTACTTTCAGAAATACTGGAGTAACCTTATAGAAGTTCTTAACTAGACCCTCATTTATTTTAAATTCCTTTTCTTTCTTTTCCTTTGCTTTTTCCCTCTCTCTTTTCCTCACTTAAATAGTCTTCCTCTTAAAATGCTCTACTTTCTGTTTTTCAACCTTACCAGATGAGGATGTTAACCTCCAGTCATTCCATAAAGGAATATAATATACACTTATTATCATACCCTATACCCCTAATGATGGTAGTAATACTCACTTTTTTTATATTATCTTTTATCAGTGACAACCGTGTGTATATGTATATATATATATATATATATATATATATATATATGTATATAGTTAATTAGAATAGGTTTAGATATACAGGTACATATTATCTTATGGGATAATTTGGTTTGTGCAATTGCTAATACTTCCTTTTATGATCTTATGTTTAATTGTAAGCATCTTGCTTAGTAAATGTTAATTATATTTCCTGAAGTCTATTATTGAATGTACCTGACAACACACAAATATTGTAAGTGAATATAAAGTTCTTTCTTTCATTGTTCTTCTTTTACATGTATTTGTATTGTGTACTGAAAATTGTAATAAAAATCATATTAAAAAAATAATTTAATAGCATTGTCATCTTGATCAATGTATTGCATTTCATAACAAAGTTAGAATTTATTTTTGTACATTTCTACTGTAAAACCCTTACTTAATCCACAGTTATAACATGAACAATATATTTTTACTGAAATGGGTAAAAATAATCAAGTTTCAGCCAGAAAATCATGTGACAAAACTTACATGGTGTACATTATAAATCTTCAGAAACTATTGCTTTTGAAATTTAGAACTACATAATTATATCATGGGTAAAATATAATCATTCTACTAGTGTTTTATCACAGAATTTCACCAAATGTAGCTGTGAAATAAAACTCTTACTGGGCACCATTGAAATATGCAAGTTAAGTTACATTAAAAGTAGCTGTGTGTTAACATTTGTTTGCCTTTATTTAATTCAATTTAAACATTTTTGAAATTAAACACATAAAACACACACACACACACACACACAAAGCTACCAGACATGTGGTGGAAGTGTGGCATAAATTTACCAGGTTGCTCTAATTGTATAATCCTGTACAAGTTGCAATAGAAACATAACAGTGGGGTAACTTTCCTTAGAACATGCAACTGTAATTCTTTTAATTAATCTTGCAAGCAGCTGAGACCATTTTAAGCTATAATCAGTAGTGTAGTCTAGCAAACATTCATCAGTAAAGTTAACAGTATATAACATAAAATTTCTGTTGAAACAGCAAATGGGAGAGTATATGAAATGTAAACATCATACTAATCATGAGTGAGAAGGGTACTGCAAAAAGTATGTTACATCTGAAAACGTTGTCACATTTGCATTGTAACTTCATAACTGTAAACAAAATGCGTATAACATAGCATATGATAGTCCTGCTTCTGAGTAATACACTTTGTATTTGTTTAAAGATGATGCTTCAAAAGTACACATTGATTTTGAACTATCTGCTGTCACATATTAGAAAATGCAGTGCTTTGAACTGCTCAGGATAAAGCATTCACCATTTACATGGTTTTTAGCTCAGTATTTGTAGACAACCAGTTTTTGCCCAAATAAGGGAGAGATTAAATGTTATCTATTTGCTGAAGTTTAACTTTACAAGGAACACAGTCAGCCTTTTATTTAACAAAATTGTGTCACAAAATGCTATGTAAATGTTTTTCAAGAACTGACTTTGGAAGTATTTTTGAAAGGTGTCACAGATTCTTGTTGTGATTCTGAAAAATATGAATTTATGTGTTTATATTTTTATTATGGAATTGACACTAGTAGATAAACCCTGTTAACAGAGGGGACATGAAGAGAAAAGCTTCCATCACAGATCTGTATACAGTAATCCATATGTAAATAATACTAAAAATTAGATGCCAGCTAGCCGTTAAAATATATAAATCTACTGCAAAAATAAACTAAATAATTAGTATAAAATAGTATAACAGCACTGTGCAGAAATGTGTGTATGTATATGAAGGATAAAAAAGTACCATAGAAACATCATCAAAGTGACAGGACCTGTTAGTATCACCGTTACGTTAATAAGATCTGTTCGTATTAGTTATCACTATTTCTATGTAGTAGGAAACAATGTCCAAAGCTGTGAGTGTGAGGAACAATAATGTTCTGAAAAGAAGGCTGTGCTATGTATGTCTGTGGATGAAACAACTTCATTACATCTCAGTAAGCATTGTGCAGTTAATGTATGTATGCTAACTAATGCCAGCAAAACATGATACAAGGTCAGCAAAAGTAGAAGGGTGGTCTCTGTAATGCAGAACTGTAATGAAGTATTTAAAAGATTTCTAGATTGTATGCTTTTCTGCTAATCTGCATTTTGTAGATATAGCTTTTATGAGTATGGTTTTAATTCATTGTTATAAAACATAATGGTGTAGGAAGCTTGTTATAGTCTGAAGTAAGGAAATGACTAGATGCTATAACTCCCATTTTGGAATTTGTTGTTGTTTGTGATGTTTAGTGTATGCCAGTAAGAGAACCAGTAATAACTTCATACATTTAGAAGTTAGCTATATATAGTGCCACTGAAAACTTCTTTTGGAAATGTGAATTTTTAGTAATTAGATTTTGGCAGTATTTTAAAACTAGCCATTGTTTTCTGTTTAATGTCTTATGGTAACTCTGCAGAAGCGTGGATTTCAAAATGTATGGGTAGTGCATTTTGATATTCAATCATTTTGAATCATTAATTCACTGGATTTGCAGCTCTGGAGAAGGTTGTAAAATATCTTGAGCTCATACAGTTATTATGTTTTATTTGGCTTTTCATTCTTCAATAAAACTCTGAAAATTTCCATACTGTTTGCACAAGGATGTTGATGGCGAAATAATCTAGTAGCTGTTTGAAAATTATGTTATTCCAGTCAACATGGATTTTACTCTGAAGAACTTTACTTAGTGAATAAAGATCTTTTAAAGTTGACTCAATATTTTTTTAGTGATTTTTCAAAGATGAAATTCTATTTGGATTCCTCTTTCCTGTTTATTAAGTTCATTGATGCAGTTTTTACTTTAACATTTTCTCCTAACATTTTTATCATCCTTTTCAGTGGGATTTGGGCAGTCTTCCTCTGTAACTGACACATCACTTTTTAGCTTAGATGTCCTCATTCTTTTATCTTCAGTTTTAGTTAAGGAATCACTGATTTAAGCTTCTTTTTTTACATTTAGGCACATTTGCCTGGTGCAATCAGTGGGGCTAACTGCATCTATGAAGTCTGAAGTTCAATATGCTTTTCAGATATGTTGCACTATGATATTCAAATCACAGAACTAAACTAAGTTGTCATTTCATGGCTTTATTACCTCACTCTGATATTGCACAATCTTTAGTTTTAATTCAGAAAAATAAACTGCATAGAAGCAGGTAAATTTCAGTTTAAATATTATTTAATTTCAAAGAGGTGTATACACAAACTACCTTAATAGTTTCTCATTACTTTTGTAGAAAATGCACCTTCTATATAGGAAATTAGCCCTGCTGACTTTCATTTGAATGCAGTAGTTTTAGGAACAAAAGCTGCAAGTCAGATAACTCTGTATAAGAACTTCTAATAAATCTAAGAAATTATAACTGAACTACCCTGTTGAAGAATTTACTTTATCTCTTTACATTATCTCACCCTTACAATATCATTTTAATGTGAAAGTGGTACTAGAAATTGAGGGTATAATTGCTGCTCATTTTTGCTTTGTCTGGAAATGCAGCTGGAAGCAATAGTTCATGTTTCATTTGTTTGCACAGTTAAGGGAGCTATTGGTTTACATTAATCATAAATATTATGAAAAATATATTAACTTAATATAAATGTATAATTGTTATTCAAGTATTATTTTAAAATATTGTATTGCAGTAAATTGGTCCCAGATATCTACTGTTTCAGTTTTAGCATTGTTCTTGAAATATGTGCAATAAACATATCTATGTGAGTACTTCATGTGTTGAAGTCTTTAATTTGGCATTGAAATAAACAAAGGCCTCAAAGTGATGCCTAAAGTTCCTGACAGTTTCAGTAACTAGTTATACTTATGGGAGAAAATCTGTCTGATACATACTTTCCATGTTTATATATTGGTGCTACTATTCATGCATGTACTGCATAGATGTGCAAATGCATCATCTATAGTATGTTCAGTACAACGTTAATGAGTACCACAATTGTTAGCACCATTTTGTGCATGATATTTAGACTTGTGTCTGGTAATGTACATAATATTAACGTGTTCACCTGAGAAACAGTGCTATGGGAAATAGTAATATTAACGTGTGTTCACCTGAGAAACAGTACTATGTGAAATAGTAATATTAATGTGTGTTCACCTGAGAAACAGTGCTGTGTGAAATAGTAATATTAACATGTGTTCACCTGAGAAACAGTACTATGTGAAATAGTAATATTAACGTGTGTTCACCTGAGAAACAGTACTATGTGAAATAGGTCCTTGCTGATGGAGCCAACATAGCAACACCTACATACGCAGCATCAAATTCTGTATCCTCAACTAAAGTGCCAGTTATGATGCACACTCCAAAAAATAAAAATAAAAGGCAGTAGAGATATTATAGAATGTTAATGGAAGTGCTGAGATGTTGGCTATTTTTTCTGCTTTCCAAGTGTCAGAGCATGCATTGTTTCAGCTTTCCCACAGCTTTTACTCAGAAACTGCTTTGCTGATGTCAACCAATCAAACAATTCAGTGCTGCTAATTCTTATGGCAGAGGTTGCACCCCCCCCCCCCCCCAGACTCCTCAATTTTATATGCATCAGCTCCAGAACAACACAAAACTATAGTAGGAAGGAAGGAAGGGAGATACTCCCCACATTTTTTTCTTGAGCAATGACTGCTTTCATGTTAACATGCACAAGTGATTTCCTGGGAACTGATGCATGAGACGCCACAAGAATCTTCTTACATTGTGTGCTTCCCAAAAGGTACAGTTCCTAAAGGCACAGTGGATGTTGGCCAGAAGACACCTTAAAATTGTTTGGGTCAGATTGCCCACATACTTTGGAGAATTATTTTTCAAATGGTAAGACTAGCCTCCCTGAAGAGGTCCAGGTCTGTATTACTGGAGGCTCAAATGAATCTGAAAATACTGTGTTTGTACTCAGCATTGATTTTGTGCAATATCTTCCTAAAGTTAGAAGGATACTATTTGACTCATGTCTCTGTATGACTGCAGACCAATGCTGCTCTTGGTTGTTATCCATTTGGTAGGACACCATTCCACAGACAGCCTTTAGCTAAGTTCAGATGTGGACATTCAGTTTGTCTGGCTATAACACTTAGCTTTTGTCAGCTAACAGGTAGATATGGAACTGAGGATCACACGACTGACGACCGCTGGTGAAGGTAAATGAAATGCAGGCTGTTTAAGATAGAAAAATCCACAAGTGAACCACTGAAAAAAATCCAAACTCGTTTATTCCACTCAGTTGCGTTAAACACTAAACACTACCAGTGTTTTTCGTCCCAGTAGCTACCGGAACTTCATCAGACAAACACTTCCTGTCATCACAATGCTTATATACTAGTAATGTACCATGTTTAATTAATTACATTGACAATTAAAAAATAATCAGTACAAAACCTAATCAAATTACTATTTCCCTAAAAAATTCAAACCATTCTGTTGTTAAATGCTAAACAATAAAAACAGAACATGCTAAAACCAATTGTAAATAATTATCGATGTGTATCTGCGTCAATTTACTTCTTTTCTAAGTAGAGGTCAGAAAATAATTAATTAAATAATACAAAGCGCACAATGCTAAATCGCGTTTTAAGTTGTAAACCGTATGTTTTTGCACCACAATGATGTTCTTGTACTTAGTTTACAAAAACATTGTTGTTCAGTACTAAGTGTAAAACAAGAAATAAGGCATACACGCTAAAAGTTGGTTTCAAGCAACAAACAAATTGTTCTATCCATCTTCCGCTCCCGAAATTCTATAGTCTCAGATAGTTTTTCAACGATCAGTTACCGTAATGATTAAATTCCCTGTTTAGAGACATGGTAAATAAAAATCATACTTGATCTGGTGTGGAAAAAATGCACAAGTAAACTAGTCTCTCCGCCACTCACGGAGGTACTCACTACCACCCTAGTTTGACAAGTTGCAGAAACCAATTTATACAGTACTACATAAAAGGTGGGCGGATTAAATTGCCCTAGCTCGAGTGGCAAAATCCAACTGTCAAAAATGTCAGGAGTTGTTCCACCTACTACCTGTAAAAACAGACCCCTGTGTTAAAAAATATTCCTATTTGTATGACAGCCTGCTGTGCATTGCAGCGTGAAAAAAATTTGCTAAGACCTGTAACGATCATTACCTGTCCTGTGCACGGTCCTGCAAACCTAAATCTTAGTTCATTGTGTGTCTAACAACGTGCTGCGCATCGCAGCAAACTAAGGGTTCACAGAGACCTGCGGAAGTCATTACCCGTCCTAAACGCGATCTTGCATGCTTGTCCAAGTAGGCGTCAATCACGCATAAGGTCTAACTAAAAAATAGTATGCTCTACCAAGTTGTCAATACTGCTTGATACCAGTATGGGTAAATTAATGTGATGCATGAATTAAATTTAATATGAAGTGCTACATACTCACAACAACAGTGTTTTTCAAGTCAACACATCCTGCAATTGTAATTCTAAAGGAGTAGTCTATCTGGCCCAATGTACAGAATGCCCTTCATTCTATGTGGGCAAAACCGATAGACGACTCCGCGACAGGATTTACGAACACTGTTATGCAATTGCCAAAAACAAGGATGACAATGCCCTAGCTAGGCATTGTACAAAGTACCCAGACCACAAATTTAAATTCATGGTAATCAACCAAACCAGGCAAAACTTTAATGACGAAGGGTTGGTGAATGACATCCTATTGAAATTAGACTTGGAGAGAAGAGAATTGAAATGGCAAATAAGGTTAATGGCGTGCACCTATCCAGGCTTAAATGAAAGTTGTTCTATTTCATGTATTTTAAAAATTAAGAACTTATTGAGATAAAGTCAAAAGTTAAAACAAAAATAAAACTTAAAATACAGTTTATTAATACCAACCAATTTGTAGATGTAACAAATTTCAAAAGTGACCACACCCTGACTGTTTAAACACCAACTTACCAGAAATAGTACTGGCTTAATATTTGTGTAATCAAAATACTGATCCTCAGTATTTTTTACATCTAACAACTTATACAAACAGCATTTTATTATTGCTTGTTTTACACTATTTTAAAACTTGCTAGCTTTCAGTAACTGTAATATGCTTCAAGAACATATACCAGGGGGTACTGTTGTTGTGAGTATGTAGCACTTCATATTAAATTTAATTCATGCATCACATTAATTTACCCATACTGGTATCAAGCAGTATTGACAACTTGGTAGAGCATACTATTTTTTAGTTAGACCTTATGCGTGATTGACGCCTACTTGGACAAGCATGCAAGATCGCGTTTAGGACGGGTAATGACTTCCGCAGGTCTCTGTGAACCCTTAGTTTGCTGCGATGCGCAGCACGTTGTTAGACACACAATGAACTAAGATTTAGGTTTGCAGGACCGTGCACAGGACAGGTAATGATCGTTACAGGTCTTAGCGAATTTTTTTCACGCTGCAATGCACAGCAGGCTGTCATACAAATAGGAATATTTTTTAACACAGGGGTCTGTTTTTACAGGTAGTAGGTGGAACAACTCCTGACATTTTTGACAGTTGGATTTTGCCACTCGAGCTAGGGCAATTTAATCCGCCCACCTTTTATGTAGTACTGTATAAATTGGTTTCTGCAACTTGTCAAACTAGGGTGGTAGTGAGTACCTCCGTGAGTGGCGGAGAGACTAGTTTACTTGTGCATTTTTTCCACACCAGATCAAGTATGATTTTTATTGTCTCTAAACAGGGAATTTAATCATTACGGTAACTGATCGTTGAAAAACTATCTGAGACTATAGAATTTCGGGAGCGGAAGATGGACAGAACAATTTGTTTGTTGCTTGAAACCAACTTTTAGCGTGTATGCCTTATTTCTAATTTCTTGTTTTACACTTAGTACTGAACAACAATGTTTTTGTAAACTAAGTACAAGAACATCATTGTGGTGCAAAAACATACGGTTTACAACTTAAAACGCGATTTAGCATTGTGCGCTTTGTATTATTTAATTAATTATTTTCTGACCTCTACTTAGAAAAGAAGTAAATTGATGCAGATACACATCGATAATTATTTACAATTGGTTTTAGCATGTTCTGTTTTTATTGTTTAGCATTTAACAACAGAATGGTTTGAATTTTTTAGGGAAATAGTAATTTGATTAGGTTTTGTACTGATTATTTTTTAATTGTCAATATAATTAATTAAACATGGTACATTACTAGTATATAAGCATTGTGATGACAGGAAGTGTTTGTCTGATGAAGTTCCGGTAGCTACTGGGACGAAAAACACTGGTAGTGTTTAGTGTTTTATGCAACTGAGTGGAATAAACGAGTTTGGATTTTTTTCAGTGGTTCACTTGTGGATTTTTCTATCTTAAACAGCCTGCATTTCATTTACCTTCACCAGCGGTCGTCAGTCGTGTGTTCCTAGTTTGCTCATACCCAGTTCTTTGTTGTCGTTTACAGTTGACTGCCGCTTTGTGATGGAAGATGAAGGGGACCAAAACCAATCGCAGGGTAACCTGACTCAACTGTTGAACTTAATCAACGTACGCCTCGACCGCTTATCGGAGAAGGTGGATAGTGTGACCATTTCCAACTCCAGCGGACATTCGAGGGTTTCTACTTCACCTAGTAACACCAACAGTAACTACCAACAGCTTCCTCAAAGGCAGGGGAGGTTCCAAAATGAACAGCGACAGCCTGTGGAACCTACAGAGCTCAGGGAACGGAGGCCAACTAGTTTGGATAACAACTTCAACATTAGGTCGTGGTTAAACATGGAACTAAATATGGATGAACAAAACACAGGTACTGAACACTTTGATAACAATTCAAATGTTGGTAATTTAACTGAAAAACTTAAAATCTTTGATAACAAACTTTTTAAAGCAAAAAAGCTACAACTAGAATTGAACTATCTAAATAGATGCGTACAAGAGAAAATTGTACCTAAAGGTTTAAGGCTTTTTTCCTATCCCACCGGCCTTGTGTTTGGTTCTGACTTTTTTAACGACTTGACTGATTTATACAATAATCATGGTTTGGAAGTTTTGAGGTACATGATGAAACATTATGCCATTTCTTTAGAAGACCTGAACAATGAAATCTCTAACTTGGAAAATGAGATTAAAAACGACTTGGACTTCAGTAGATATAAATTTGAATTTGACAGAACTCTTAACAGCATTTCCCAACAAATGGTCAAACTCAAGGGTAACAAAATGAAAAAACTACAAAGGGACCTTAAAGCTTATAGAGAGGGGGAAGCGTTTCCTAAACCTCCCCACAAGGTCAACTCTATAACAAAATTTAATGGTCCCAGTTACCCGAAACTGCCAAATAAAAACAGGCATGGGACAGCTAGATCTGCTACTAACACTCATGTAATACCTTCTGACCACGTGAACATGGATGAGGAAATTTTTGACGACGTCAATCACGAACCTGAAACAAGTCACAATGTCCAATTTGGTAACGTTACTAGGCAAAACCAGGGTGGTCAAAAAAACTACCAGGGGGGGAGGGGGAACAACTGGACAACCAATCTCCCCCATGGTCAGAAACGGAGATACAACACCAGGAGCAACAATCAACACCAGGACTAAAATTGTTTGAAATTATATCAAACATTAAAAATGACTTCAAAATTTACAACTATACTGAGTGTCATATTGATTCCAGCCTGGTGGAACTGTTTGCTAAAGGAATGACTTTTGTTCCAACAAAAAAATGTGACATTACTGAACTAATTTTAGATTTTAAAATGTTTACACGTAAATTAAACCTAAATATTATGTTTGGTAATAACAGTTATAATACGAGTGAACTCAAGATAGCTAGCACCTACAACCCCCCTCACAATGACACACTGAATTTGTTTGAACATTTGTGCATCAGCGAATTTAGGGAACTTAATAAACACCCTAAAAACAACGACCATAAAGTAAACATGTCAGATGAAGAAACTAACTCATTGAACTCAATTAGACAACTACCGTTGAGGCTAATGAAACCTGATAAAGGTGGGGGCATAGCGGTTTTTTATAACAGTGACTATTCAAATACTATGTTTTCAATCTTGGGAAGTGATACATATGAGGAGACGAGCAGAAATGAACTCAATCAAGCATACAATAGAATAAAAATGTTCCTCAGTGACCTTTACACTGACGGAATCATAGACATTGATCAATACACTTATATCACGATGTTGGCACCCAGAATTCCTAAGATCTTTGGTATACCAAAGTTACACAAAAATGTGTTTAATCCACCTTTTAGGGCTTTGGTAGATGCAAGGCAGTCCATCACGTATCCATCTGCAAAAATGGTGGACTGCATCCTTAAAAAATATGTAGGGTCAGAAACACAGATACTGAAAGACTCTTGGTCCTTTTTAGAATGCATTCAGAATATACCATTCAATGTATCAGGAAACTTTTTAACAATCGACATCTGTGAACTATATTCTTGTATTCCACATACTATAGGGACTGAATGGGTAATTGACTTCATCAGGAGTAAGGGGGCACAAGACAATGAATGTCTATTGGTTGAACAACTATTAGAGATAATTTTAGCAAACAACTTTATCTACTTTGAGGGTCTGCTCTTTAGACAAAAGGTAGGGGTAGCCATGGGCTCCCCTATGGGTTCGAGTTTTGCCAACTTGGTTCTAGCACACTGGGAAAACGAACATCTACTCAACAGTGAATGGATGAACCAAATCCTTTGTTATAAAAGGTTCTTGGACGACATATTCATTATTATTAAAGGGGACGAACAACTTGCCAACCAACTAGTGGACTACCTTACTTCAACCACACATTTCTTAAAGTTTACAAAAAACTTTCAGTTAACTACAATTAACTTCCTTGATATATGTTTAACAAAAGATCTGGACAAATACACGGCGAAGATTCACAGGAAAGAAACTCACTGTAACAGCTACCTACATTTTACAAGTATGCACCCCCACCATCAAAAGAAATCAGTTGTCAAAGGGCAACTAGTCAGGGCCGCTAGAATGGTAACAGTTGACCATGAGTTCAATGAGGAATGTAACTTGTTGTATGAGATGTTTACAAATAGGGGCTATCCAGACTCATTCTTACAAGGTATATTCAAGGAAGTTACTGAAAAAAGAAACAAGGGCATTTATGTACCAATCCTAAATGGCCAAATTAAATCTAACACCATTTTAGTGAACAACGTTAACCTTGAGCAAACACCTTCCACAGCCATGATGTATGTAATACAAGAATCTGGTGACATGGAGGCTAAAAACAAGGAAAATTTTAGTACTGCATTTACTTTTACATACTGTATCGAGGCATCAAATATAGGCAACATAGTCAGGAAGTACTGGCGTTCCTTGTCATTAGACAAAGATTTAACACACATCCTTGGTCATGGCCCAATTATTACATACAGAAGGGGCTACAATTTGAAAAAGTTACTGGAAACCAAAAGTAAAACTAAACCCCTTAAAAGAGGCATGACAAAATGTGGGCATTGTAAATATTGTTCATACATAGATACCTCAGCAAGGTTTAATATCAGGGATGAAATTTTTCAAGTCAACACATCCTGCAATTGTAATTCTAAAGGAGTAGTCTATCTGGCCCAATGTACAGAATGCCCTTCATTCTATGTGGGCAAAACCGATAGACGACTCCGCGACAGGATTTACGAACACTGTTATGCAATTGCCAAAAACAAGGATGACAATGCCCTAGCTAGGCATTGTACAAAGTACCCAGACCACAAATTTAAATTCATGGTAATCAACCAAACCAGGCAAAACTTTAATGACGAAGGGTTGGTGAATGACATCCTATTGAAATTAGACTTGGAGAGAAGAGAATTGAAATGGCAAATAAGGTTAATGGCGTGCACCTATCCAGGCTTAAATGAAAGTTGTTCTATTTCATGTATTTTAAAAATTAAGAACTTATTGAGATAAAGTCAAAAGTTAAAACAAAAATAAAACTTAAAATACAGTTTATTAATACCAACCAATTTGTAGATGTAACAAATTTCAAAAGTGACCACACCCTGACTGTTTAAACACCAACTTACCAGAAATAGTACTGGCTTAATATTTGTGTAATCAAAATACTGATCCTTAGTATTTTTTACATCTAACAACTTATACAAACAGCATTTTATTATTGCTTGTTTTACACTATTTTAAAACTTGCTAGCTTTCAGTAACTGTAATATGCTTCAAGAACATATACCAGGGGGTACTGTTGTTGTGAGTATGTAGCAGTTCATATTAAATTTAATTCATGCATCACATTAATTTACCCATACTGGTATCAAGCAGTATTGACAATTTGGTAGAGCATACTATTTTTTAGTGGGATCCTATGCGTGTTTGACGCCTACTTGGACAAGACATGCAGGATCGCGTTTAGGATGGGTATGACTTTCGCAGGTCTCTGTGTACCCTTAGTTTGCTGTGATGCGCAGCACGCTGTTAGACACACAATGAACTAAGAGGTAGGTTTGCAGGACCGTCCACAGGACAGGTAATGACCGTTACAGGTCTTAGCAAATTTTTTTCACGCTGCAATGCACAGCAGGCTGTCATACAAATAGGAATATTTTTTAACACAGGGGTCTGTTTTTACAGGTAGTAGGTGGAACAACTCCTGACATTTTTGACAGTTGGATTTTGCCACTCGAGCTAGGGCAATTTAATCCACCCACCTTTTATGTAGTACTGTATAAATTGGTTTCTGCAACTTGTCAAACTTGGGTGGTAGTGAGTACCTCCGTGAGTGGCGGAGAGACTAGTTTACTTGTGCATTTTTTCCACACCAGATCAAGTATGATTTTTATTTACCATGTCTCTAAACAGGGAATTTAATCATTACGGTAACTGATCATTGAAAAACTATCTGAGACTATAGAATTTCGGGAGCGGAAGATGGATAGAACAATTTGTTTGTTGCTTGAAACCAACTTTTAGCGTTTATGCCTTATTTCTTGTTTTACACTTAGTACTGAACAACAATGTTTTTGTAAACTAAGTACAAGAACATCATTGTGGTGCAAAAACATACGGTTTACAACTTAAAACGCGATTTAGCATTGTGCGCTTTGTATTATTTAATTAATTATTTTCTGACCTCTACTTAGAAAAGAAGTAAATTGACGCAGATACACATCGATAATTATTTACAATTGGTTTTAGCATGTTCTGTTTTTATTGTTTAGCATTTAACAACAGAATGGTTTGAATTTTTTAGGGAAATAGTAATTTGATTAGGTTTTGTACTGATTATTTTTTAATTGTCAATGTAATTAATTAAACATGGTACATTACTAGTATATAAGCATTGTGATGACAGGAAGTGTTTGTCTGATGAAGTTCCGGTAGCTACTGGGACGAAAAACACTGGTAGTGTTTAGTGTTTAACGCAACTGAGTGGAATAAACGAGTTTGGATTTTTTTCAGTGGTTCACTTGTGGATTTTTCTATCTTAAACAGCCTGCATTTCATTTACCTTCACCAGCGGTCGTCAGTCGTGTGTTCCTAGTTTGCTCATACCCAGTTCTTTGTTGTCGTTTACATGGAACTGAGGATGTCGTGTCATAATTGTGACCATCTTGACAGACAGTGAGACTTAAATAGGAACTATTACTGTCTTGCTGGGCTAGGAAACTTATCAGTATCTTTCTATGCCATGATGTACTATGCTTCTGAGTTCAAGTGTGTGTGTGTGTGTGTGTGTGTGTGTGTGTGTGTGTGTGTGTGTGTGTGTGTGTGTGCGTGCACGTAGGTATGTGTGGTTGTATGAGGTTGTGTGTGCACCATGTTGCAGAAACAGTTGTGTGCCAATGCACATCCGATACAATAGTATTGTTGAATCACATTTGCATAGATACAGTATAATATTGCTGCTGTGTTACATGTGTAAGGTTATATGTGCTGTTTTAAAGAGCCAGCAGAACCAGATTCCTGCAGCAGCCAAGACTATGGGTGGCATGTAAACATATGAAGACTGGCAGAAAGATACCACTGTTGTCCTGGTCCATTTCAATAAACACGCAACACCGAATGACATTTGACGACCTTTATTACACTTCCATAATGATTGTTAATCAATAGTTTAATCAATAGTTATTAATTTCCATCAAAACATGACACAGCTGATAACCATGAAAGAAGACATAAAATAAATAACCATAAGGGCAGCGTAACCGCTCACCTTTGAATAAGCAGCGTCCCCCACTTGCTCACTTATCCTTGCACTAACAAGGCAGCGTACCGCTCACCTTCAATTTATTAAATTACACCAACCAAATAAGCAGCTCTGCTTGCTTATTAGTTTATCCAACAGAGCAATTGCTGACTTCCCTTCCCAACTTATTGAATTGCACATCCAACACCACAGGGGGAACAGAAGAGGGCAAGCTTGCCCCTCTTCTCCGCACACCAGCCTGACTAGGCTGTTCCCCGTCTCACAACCAAACTTCCAGCAATCTAACCACCAGTAAAGCAGTAGATCAAACATTTGGTGTACCCATATTCCCTAAACAAGCTGCATCAAAGTTATTACTTCCTAACCTTATACAACTTTTGTTTTTTGACCAATTAATGTAATACCCCTCTTAGATCTCTTTTACATTTCCTGTAATAAAATGCTTCCATCACAACCGCTACCCATTATAAACCATAAGACACTTAAACCACCATCATGGCCGGTAACAGTATGACCTCAAAAACACCACCATCATGGCTGGTAGCAGTACGACTCTAAAAACACCACCAACAATAGACCTAGCCGACAAAACTAATCAACACAATATACTAACAATCTAGATAATGTCCGATGCCACTAGATCACACAATGTCCGTGACATGCTATTACAAACCAGAATATATTGAAGCAACCCAGCCCAATCTATCCTGAAACTGCAATAACTCAAAGCTAAATCCTGCCATCAAAACCCCCCATCTAGCTCACAAGCCTAACTTACACAATACATCCCACTAAACCCCTACCCATGATGTCTGCAATAATATCTGACCCATTACGAAGACTACCCCGACTACCCATAAAACAGTGTAACAGTCACCCTTGATGCTCCCCATACAAAATCAAACCAAGACAAGACATTACCTTGCAACTGCAGGAAGAAAACACAACAAACCAACAACTCCATCTTCAGCCGCACTGGTAGCAACCCATGGCCTCCTTTCATACTGCCCCATCAGCTGAAAACCTTCCTCAGCTTCTTCTCTTGCCTGTCAAGTCCACATTTTTCAGTCCCCAATATACCAACTCTGCATGTCCCAATCAGCACTCTGAGTGATCTGTAAAAGAAAAGACAGTAAATACTCCACACACACATAAACCAATTTCTTAATGACCAGTATACACCACCAAGGACATAACTCATTTATCGACTGCATAAAATGCAGACACTAGTAGATGCAAAACACCCCTGAAAAGTACATCCTACCAAAGATCCTATAAATTTATCTCTTAAATCCCCTAGCAATGGTACAACAGATACCCCTGAAAAACAAAACAAGGTCTTATTTTATTTTATTTATTTATTTATTTATTGAAGTTGGTTTACCAGGATAGTCCATTGGGCCTTAAAGAACCTGTTTTCAATGGAGTCCTGGGGAGAAAAGCTCCAGAAAAAAAAAAATACATATAATATTCGACAGAGACAGTCTAGGGACAGAACGTTATTATTACAATGTAGTCAGAATAATGTGAAACTATTCAGATATATAATAGCAGTCATAACAATTAATACATTGAGAGAAAAATATGTTAGCAATAGAACAATGCAAAAAATTAATACAAATTAGAGAACAAGTATAGTAGCTAAAAGAAGGATGTGATATTAAAGGACATTAAGTAGAGTTAGTTATGTGGGGTGGGAGCAAGAGCATTCCCACTGTGATGCTAGGTGTAGGAAAAGAGACTTCTTAAAGGTAGAGTGGTTAGAGGTGGTGCGGATGTTTGGTGGTAAGGAGTTCCAGAGGCGAGCGAGGCTGAATGAAAGAAGTTTTTTGCCTGGGGATGAGTAGGTTTATGCACTTCTAGTAGATTTTGATTATTAGACCTTAGAACTCTGTTAGATAGGTGCATTTTAAAGGCAGAGGAAAGGGAGGGACAGAGGGAAGGGTTTAGAATAAGCTTATGGGCTAGAGTTAGTTGAGTGTAAGTTAGTTGTTTGGGAAGTTCTAGCCATTTTAGTTTATGGAGGGAGAGACAGTGGTGAGTGGAAGACTTATGGCTGGTGGCGAACTTTGCAATTTTGTTATAGCAGGAGGTAAGCTGTTTTATTAGTGAGGACTGGAGATTAGTAAGTAGTGGGGCCCCATAGAGAAGGGAGGGGATAAGGAAGGAAGTAGAGAGAGTGATTTTAGTGGCGGATGTGAGGTAGGTATTCTGTCTATAAAGCATGCCAAGTTTTTGATGCGTTTTTTTGATGTTCGTTTGTAGGTGGGAGTTAAATTTAAGTTGGTTGTCGATTTGGACCCCAAGTAGTTTGGTCTCTGATACTGTTTCGAGAGGTGTGTTGCTTTGACTAGTAATTAAGAATGAATTTATGTTGGGAGGAGTAACTTTGGAGGGAGTAAATAACATTAGTTTGGTCTTGGTAGCGTTTAGAGCTAGATGATTGCTTAGCATCCATTGCTCTGTGGAGGAGAAGGCATCTTGAGTAAGTTTTTGTAGTGAAGTGATAGAAGAGGCAGAGCAGATGATAGTAGAATCATCCACGTATTGGATGATGCTAGAGAAAGGGATTGATTTGTGGAAGTCGTTGATAAAGATATTGAAGAGAAGGGGACCCAGTATGGAGCCTTGTGGGACTCCGGTAGGGGTACTAAGGAAGGAGGAAGTGGCTTTTTTCCATTTTACAGCTTGATTTCTGTTAGATAGATAACTAGAGAACCAGTTCAAAGAGGAGGAGGATAGGTAGAGTTTGGAGAGTTTAGTTAAGAGCAGGTTGTGTGAGATAGTATCGAAGGCTTTGGAAAGATCAAGGAGTGAGGTGGAAACAATTAGTCCAGAGTCGCGGGCTTTATTAACGATTTCAAGGAAGGAGAGAAGGGCAGTCATGGTGCTATGATTAGGTCTGAAACCGTGCTGTGTGGGAGTTATAAGATTATTGTCTAGGAGGTGGGGAAGGAGTTGAAGTTGCACACATTTTTCAAGGATTTTGAAATGGGGGACAGGATGGCTATGGGACGGAAATTAGTGACATTATTATTGTTACCACCTTTGTGTAGTGGTATAATAAAGGCTTGTTTCCAAATTTGGGGAACTATGCATTCTTGTAGGGAACGGTTAATTAAGATGCTAATAGGGTAGGCAAGACTTTCAGCAGCTATACTAAGAAAGTAAGAAGGGATATTGTCAGGAGCATTGGTACATGGTTTCAATTTCTGAAGGAGTTTCTTGATAGTAGATGTAGGTATGGGATTTAAAGAGAAGAGAGTGCATTCTGGGGGGGGATTTTGGGGAGGTGTTGATGAGGATAGAATTTGTGTAGAAGAGGGGATAGTGAAGTTAGTGGGTGGGGAGTATGGTGTAGATGTAGAGGCAGTGGGGGTGGATGTGGGGGTATTGGATGATGCAGAGGAGGTGGAGAAAGAGGAGGTTAATTTGGAAATAGAGTCAATGAAGAAAGAATTAAATTGGGTGGCTAGATCTTGATCTGGAGAATTTGGGTCTGGGGTAGGAGTATCTGGTTTGCTGGGGTGGAGGAGAGTAGAGATCCCTTTCCAGAATTTTTGGGGGTTGTTTTTGTTATGGTTTTGGAGTGTAGAGAAATAGTTTTGTCGATCAAAGGTAATGAGTTTTTTTACTTTATTTCGGAGCATTTTGTATTCATTAAGGAGTGGAGTTGTCTTATGTTTTGGTAGCGTGCCCAGACTTTGTCTCTTTGTCTCATGATAGAAAGAGTATTTTTGGAGAGCCATGGGGCTGATTTAGTTTTTATTCTCTTTGTCCGTAAGGGAGCTTGGGAGTCAAGTAATTTTAAGAATGTTGAGTTAAAGTGAGAGACTGCATTGTCTAGAGGTAGTGTTTTTAGGCAATTCCAATTAACTGCTTGTAGTGAGTTTGAAAAGGTTATTGGGTTGAAGTTTTTTTGGTCACGGATAGTAATATAGTTGTGGTTTCGTTGAAGGATAGTGGGAAGCCGGTGGGTAAAGGTGGGTATGTGGTCACCAAGTGGGTCGGGAAGAGTGCCACTGTTGGTGTAATAGTGTGGATGGGAGACTAGAATCCAATCTAATATACTCCCAATGGAGGGGTTTTTGGCTGGGTGAGTTATCGAAGTGATCAGTTGTGTGAAATTGTAGAGGTTGATGTTAGTGGTGTTTGTAGGAGACTGGATAAGGGCCCAATTAATGTTTACATCTCCTAGGATTATGGTTTCATTACTAATGTTACTAGATAGCCAGGAAAGGATAAGTTCGAGTGTAGAGATATTATCCCCTGGGGGGATATAAAGGGAAGCTATACATATGTGTTTATAGTTATTGATTTGTAGTAGCGTAAGGAGAAGTTCGGCGTTGTTAAAGTGAGGGATAGGTTTGTTGTAGGGAGAAACTACTAGGGAGGAAGAATATAGAAGGGCTACTCCTCCACCTTTTTTGTGAGCTCTGTCTTTTCTTAAGATGGAGTAGTTTGGAGGGACTATTTCAGAGTCTTTAATTTGTGGTTTTAGCCAGGTTTCAGAAATAGAGAGGATGTCAGGTTTATTGTATGTGAGCCAATCTTGAAGGTTTGGGACTTTATTTACTACACTTTGGGAGTTTAAGGAAGTGATTAGTAGGGATTTATTTATGGTGGATGTAGTGGTGGGGCCGGGATTAGGATGGATGTCTCCAGATATGAGAGTGCTAATCAGATGTAGTATGGAATAATTTATGTGAGTAGTTAGCAAGGAGATGAGATTGGATTCTTTTGTGAATTGGAGGGCTTTGCTAGTAGTTGTGATGATAGAGTTAGTGTGGTAGTGGATAAGTTTGTGTCGAAAAAGAAGGAGGTTGTTTGAGGGGTATAAGTGGGGGGAGATGAGGAAGTATGAGTGTGGGAAAGGTAAGTTGTGAGGATTAGTTGTATGAAGGGGTTGGAAGTGGATGAAGAGTGTGGGTTGGGAAGGCTGGTAGAAGGAGGATAAGGTAAAGAGTAGTAATAGAGAAATGAAGAGGAAGGAGAGTTTAGAGAGCATGATGGGAAAGGGTTTAAAAGAGTAAAAGTATAAAGTAGTGAAGTAAGGCAGATAAGAGATAATGTCTATATAGGAAATAGATGTTATCTATGTAGTAGTGTATGGGGAGTTGTATTAGATTGGGGGGGTGTGGTAGTGCGTGAGGATAGAATGGGATTAGTTATGTAAGATAAAGAAGGGGAGTTGACTGTAAGCTGGTTTTGGCGGGAAAAAAGGAGGGTGTGTTTAGGAAGTGAAATATTGATTGGAGTAGTGTGGCAGAGGGAGTGGATTTAGGAGGAATAAATGTAGATGTGCTGGGGGCGGGTGGGAATTGGGGGCAGGGTAGGGGAGCGGAGTGAGCCGAGGGCTTAACGGAGTGGGTAGACCCAGAGAGCAGAAAGAGAAATGAGAGACTATCAGCAGAGCAGTGTTTGTAAAGGGTAAGTGAGGTGGCTTAGCTAAGGTTGGAAGAGTGGGCTAAGGTATTAGGTGAAAAGAGAGGGACAGAGATATGTGAGCTGTAAAGCAGAAGGAGACAGAGTTTAAAACAGGTTATTATTTGTATTTTAAAGTTGTATTTTGAGAAGTACTAATTCAATGGAGAGTTTAGATGTAGAATTAGGTCTCAATTCAGTGGAAAAATCGGTTCCCTGTAGTGGACTATGTTCAAGCAAAGTCTCACCAGGGCATACTAGGCAGATGAGATAGGGGAGAGGAACAGAACAGAGAGCTAAGTGAGGAATGGAGGTCAAAGGAAAAATAGTTGAGGGGTTAGGCTGCTGGCATTCCTGACCGGGAATGTATTACTACAGCTAGCAGAGTACAGTAGTTCTGGTTTAGCAGATGCACATACTTTCTTAAGTTCTGTTTAGAGTCTCTAGGTACACTTTTCTTCAAGAGGGAGTTGAGGCAGCAGGGAGTATTGCTTTGGCAATAGGGAGTTCAGCTTAGAAGGTCCAGTTATCCACCCAGGCAAAGACACAGGGGGAAGATTCAGGGCAGGAAAGTTTCTTAAGTTCTGTTTAGAGTCTCTAGGTACACTTTTCTTCAATTTTATAGCTAAAATTACCACTCTTCTAGCAACGCAAAAGGTCTCAATGAAATTAATGACTAGACAAAGAAAATTAAAACTGTCCACAAACCTGCTGTATCATTCGGTGTACCCATCCACTGTAGACCAGACCAAAATGTATACCCATCATCCAAGAACCCTGTCCTTTAATTAACAAAGGCACCAGTTGACTAAACGGCTAAAGTAATCCAATAATCCTTCCTGCCATCTAACCACCAAACCAACCCCACCAAGTTATACTGCCCCAACCCAACACCCCTGGCCACAGTTGTAGCAAATGCAAATCCCAATGAACCCTCTTTACGATGCACTGTCCAACCCTTCCCTTAACCATAAAGGGAAACCCGATCATATACATCCCTCTGACCACCATCCCCCCAGATGTCACATCCAATCAAATTAACACTGGCCACTGAGCAACCCCTTTGCTTAACCTTTCCATAAAAAGATCAACCCAACTATCATGCCCCCAACATCCAACCCATAACCATATTGTTACTCCACTTCCCTTGTGGACAATTCCAAACTCCCCTAAACAACCCCATCTATCCCCTCTGCCCTTAACTCACCTCAGCCTCACTTGCCTCCATACTGCTCCCTACCTAACATAGTTTAATAAGCACCTAACGGTAATTCACTTGTGCCGTTTTTGGAAAACCACAATTTAAACATCCTGGAAAAACTGTACAGTGTAAGTATACTCCTTTCACCCAAGTCCCCCATGAAGAAGGTCCTGAAAACTCACCTATGATGTGCTGCCAAGAACTCCAACATATTATCCCTGAAGGGTAAAACTGGATGGATAACTGTAAATGCACCCCAAGAATTCCACACAGACCTCCTCTTCCTCACTTGCCCCTACATTATCTAAACTACACCAACTCTGGTGTGCCATAATGAGTACTGAAGGGAAGATAACCTATGACCCTATTATTCACCATTCCAGCAACCAGACCTCAGCCGAAGCAGAATTAGTTACCTTTCAAATCTACTTGCTATAGGCCACCGAGTGTTGCACACTCTGCCCTCCTCCATCTATGACCTCCATGCGCAGCACTCGAGCGACTTGGACAACCACTGTAAATGCCTCCATCACCTTTTGAGCCTGCTTCCTTCAGGTCACAGACCAGAGCCCATGCTGTTCTTCCCACCTACAAAAGAAAGGAAAATGCAAATTCTCAGCACAAACAAAACATCTTAATGACAACATTAAGCACTGCCAGGGGCCTACCTCGTTCATCATCTGCACAACCACTACACTGGCCCACAGCCCCCTTCCCCAGGAGTGTGCAAACTTGGCAGCTTCACCCCATGCTTTGTTCTATAAATGTCTGTAACCCAACATGCACACAGTAATGACCGTTAAAATGCCTAAAACAACAAGTGAAATACCTCCATAACATACCCGAGTCACACACGTGTACTGCATCCCATGCACATTATAAATGGCAGTATTCTTAAAGGTATTGTGCTTACCAATTCAACCCCTGTATACCTGTGGGCTCTAAGCCCCCCCAAAAAAACCCTAACTAAGGATGGGAATTAAGTCCTTCACCTTTTGTCTATGATGCAACCTTATCCTGCACCCACCCCTTACTGCCTGGATTAAGGTAGCTATCTGGTCTGGGGACTCTGTTGAGACCCTGCAGAGTTTGCAGAATGGCCTCAATTATGAGGTAAAATACTGTGTCTGCTGCTAACCTCTCGACAACCGCAATGTCCCCATAGTAGCAGGAAAAGTGCTTGAGCACCATATGTCTCAGCGTAACACCACAGTAAGAACACCCAGCCAACCTAATTGATAGAAGAAAAACACAACACACACACCCACACTTGGATACTGCTAGCTACAAGCTCAGAAAGCAACTGGAGCAAGCCATGGAACAGCATGAACCTCCACAAATTAAAAGCCTGCCACCATCCCCGACTGAAGTACCTAATGATTCACCACCAACCTACCTGACAGGCAATTCCATGACATAGACCAGCACATAAAACCCAATTCCAGACGTATTGTGAAAGTCAGAGCACTTGCAAAATCAGTACAATTGAGAAGTAGGCCAGCCCCCATGCCATGCTTATTGCCGCTCCACTGAGGTGCAAGGGGCCATCTGTTAACAAAACTCGCAGCCCCCGACCACCCTCTTGCAGCTCCTCACACTCTAAAAGCAAGACTGTGCAAAGCAATAGCCCGAAGGGGGACAGAGTTCCCATTGACCAAATCTCATCACCATCAAGTCAGGCAGCAGTCAGTAACACCACAATTCCATCCCTTTCCTTTTTTATATATAAACGCCGCCACAGATGTCTGAACCACAGGACTTGGCAATGAAGCAAGATCTTGGGGGAAGAGAGAGAAGAAACAAAAACACTTTACAAACTATTACATTAAAATCATAGAAAACAAAGTTACCTATAGCTGAACAGATTACCAAGATGGAACCTACACAAATAAAACAAAGGCAAGAGAAGCTGGTAAGTAGAATATTAAAGAAAACAAACTGGAATAGACATCCTTGCTGAAGGGGGGCCACACCATCCACTCTTTCCCTGTGCCCCCCCCCCCCAAAGCCACATCCCCCACAGCCCTGCCAAATAACTGATTTCAACAAGACAAGCAGCCCACATTTACTTGAAATCATTCAGACCCAGAGACTTTATATTGACCCGACTACACTGAATGACACACAGAAAGATGTCACATGACTTGATGCACCCAAAAACACAGAGAAAGGTGTTTGAAAAGAGCAGGGAAACTAATTTCCCATCCACACAACAGAAACAACTTCAAGCATTGATCATAGCCTCAGGCCGTTTCGTATTCATTTTGGTTTTGCAGAAAACAAAACAAACCAAAAAGGGGAGCAAAGGGAAGTGGTTGTGCAGCGCCTGATTAAAAAGATAATCTAGCCACTTGGAAACATGTTATTGCTGAGCATTGGTCATGGCCATGGAGCAAGTCCTCGAAGGTACGAAGGATGGTTCTCTTAAAACACACCTCTCAACTGTCCTTGGGATCCCAGAACATCCCTGATTGTCCCTCACATGTTTTCCCCATCCCTTGTAATGTTTTTAATTAACTTCCTGGTAAATCAATGAACCCTGATATTTTGCAGCTCTATGTCACACTGCAGAAAATGAGACCAGACTCAGCAACCCCACGCATGCACGGACTACACCATTACCTCAGGCACGCCTCACACTACCATCCTAAAGCTCGTGGAAAAAAAATTTGCAGTTTTATCAACTTCCCTGACTGCTGAAAGCTCCTTACAACACCCTCACCACCAATGCATGCTGATGCTGCCCTGAGAACTCAACCCCCAACCGGACTCCAAACAGACGACTTAATGCGCCTTCTGTATATTACCACTTCACAAGTTACTTCCTTCTATTAGCTTATCTACCGGTCACTCAGGCTAAACTGTGCCCATTTCTGGGAAGTTCTGTATTGTCTGCTTACTAGCATAAAAACTTTCTTTGTACTACCAGTACGAAAGGAAGTACAGTGTAATCAGCTCACGTAACTCAAATTACTAATGCCTCCACAATCGTGCAGATTACGCATGAAAACTGAAATAAAATAGTGTCCTCTGTGGATGACGTGCCCACCTCAACCCACTACAACCACCTGTTTTACATTAACATCCCCCAACATCAACAATCCACTGCAAAGTTACAGCAGGCACTTAACCACATAACCCTCACTGTACAGCAAGCAATCACCATTGCCAAAAAGTGCACCCCTGCAGTTATTATACCAAGTTGCGGTTACGGGTTATTGACCCACAAATTGGCAAATAAGCCAATAACACAGATCACTGGCATACTGCTCTAAATTAATGCAGATACTATGCTTCATGGCCAGGCCTTACCATTAAATCTGCACAGCTGCGAGGGATGCTGAACAAGCTTTTTTGCTTTTTTTTTTTAAAAATGGATGCACTGATAGCGTTCAGGAATAAAATGATAGGCAAAGCAAATGTAGATGCTCTGAGAAATCTGGACAACAAAGCCTGCCTCTAGATTGAAATATCACGCTAAGGCCAAACCCGAGGGCATTTCTCAGCTCCAGACATGCTCTTGTAGGCAGAAAAGCGATCCTCACTTCAAATGAACCTTTTACTGCACAAACCAGGAACAGCCCACCACCACCAATATGACTGATGATATTACTTACCAATGTATCACACTAACCCAAGACGGCCATGCAGAGAACAAAACCCCCACAAGAGAAGCTACATGAGGCCCAACTACAAAGCACTAAACTCCAAGCCAACTAATGCTTGAGGCCACAATCAACATCACGCCTCATAGAAACTGCACTTTCTCACCGACCCCTACATTAACACCTCAATAAAACTGTACCACCAACCTACACCCTACTCACTATAAGCAGCCACCCCTCCAATCGGACACACACAAACACATACACACACACACACACACACACACACACACACACACACACACACACACACACACACACACACACACACACACACACAAAATTAATAATAAATCGCTCACCATGCTCCGTCCTTACCTAAAGCTTACCTGTTCTCCCAAAATACCTCACGTCATCTGGGATGTAAGCTTGCCTTAGCAAGTTCCTGCCAAAATGTGACTCCTACCTCAGTTACACTTGACAAAACCCTCTAAGACCCTCTCTACCCTTACCTCATTTCCTTCTAAACATCCCTCCCTCCATCCCATTTCACCCTATCCCTTCCATTCACTTAATTCCTGCTACTTTATGTATCTACCCCACATGAAGATGTCCGAGGACAAAATGGTCTGTTCCAAACCTCATTTCTCAGTTGCAGAGAAATCCTGCTATAAGAAAGGCAAATAGCAAATATCCCACATGCAATGTATTTTGTGGGACTTTCTACATCTTTTAAAGATGACATTTATATCCTTTTCATTGTTTTATTAATTAAACAAAATTACTTCATAGTCTATTTTGCATGCTAAGTTGTTCAGAGAAATTCTTAGAGAAACTCATAGATTTTGTGGTGGGGTCTTTTAGAAGGCCAATGATGCATTTTAGAACATTTTTCCAACAATTAGCATCTATACAGTCAGTGTACCCTTCATTGCTGGATTTCCGAAGAATATTTCAGTTTTACCATCATATTCTGGAATATATTCTATTTCAGCTGCATTCACATTAATCATCTTGCTTTGCCTTAAATAGACTATAAAAGTATTTATTTTATATACATCTTGCATCAGCATGTTAAACTGCAGTAAGCAATAAGCTCTGTATTCTGCAGTGAGAAAATTACGTTACCTAAGATGAGCTGTAAATACCTATAAAATCAAAGAACATGTTAAGGTAATTTCACCATTAGATATTTCAAGTAATCAGGAGAAAACCAAAACTTGTGCTCATAGTCTGAGCCCCTAAAATCTAAAACTACTGGTACAATAACTAACCAGAAAGAACCCACAGGTTCACTGTGTAAAATAACAAACCATATTGGTCTTTTAATATACGCAGGTCTGTAGGGAAAAAAATGTAAAGAAGGAACATCTCAGAAAGCTAAATATTTAAGTGGCCTGTTGAAGGAACTGTAAATAAATGAAAGTTAAAAACTCAAAACTGTCTTAAGATAGAAGTCATGCAGTAATTGTCATGGCTCAAAGATGAAAACAAGTACAAGAACATCTACAGGCACAATATGATTTTTTGATCATTTTTTTTCATTGTAACTTGAGAAGTTACAGTTAATGTTTCAATATTTCAGTTCCCAGCAGTGAAATGTGTCTGAATGCTGCATATCATGTACAGCCTTGAAGGGGAATCATCACTTCTTCACTGCTCTTATTCTTACCCATTCCCAGAATGCTTCACTTCTTCAGATTAACTACTGTTCTTATTCTTACCCATTCCCAGAATGCTTCACTTCTTCAGATTAACTATTGCTCTTATTCTTACCCATTCCCAGAATTTTTCATTTCTTCAGTTTAACTACTGTTCTTATTCTAACCCATTCCCAGAATGGTTCACTTCTTCAGATTAACTACTGTTCTTATTCTTACCCATTCCCAGAATGGTTCACTTCTTCAGATTAACTACTGTTCTTATTCTTACCCAAACCAGAATATGTCACTTCTTCAGATTAACTACTGCTCTTATTCTTACACATTCCCCAAATGCTGCTATCTTGAAGGCTAATGCGCCAAGGAGAGGAGCCCCACTTGCTGTAGTCCAGAAGCTGTAGTACACAGAAAAAAAGTGTGGTAGTGAAAAGTGTGTTACAGTTTTTAAATCTTCTTTATGCACCCCACCCACACTAGCTTTGTGATGACTACTGTTTATGGTATCGCAAGGAACTAGATAGTGACATCGGTGAGAAGTGCCTAGCATAACTTTTTTAAAGCACCTTATGTCAGAAAAGTGCTTAGCATACTCCAATCATAACCATCTTGTTATGTGTCTGAGACATTGATGTCAGGAAATTCACAATTCACCTTAAAAGTGGAGTGAAGTAAAGCTTGAGATGTAAAACTTTTCATCCAAGTCAAGGGCACATAAAAAAGTTATGATCACAGTTACTAAATAATAATCATAATACTTTTAGTTCATGGAGATTTATATGTTCCACTTACTACTAGTTATAGAAAAAAAGAGTAGGAGTGTGCAGCATTTTACAGCTTTGAAAGTCTTAAAACACTGCACTGTCATGCAGACAGAGAGCAAAAGAAAAGTATACCTCTGAGAAACTTACAACTTTAAAAAACTGTTAGACACTTTGCTCTGCTGTACATTCTTGTTTATAAGTATAGCAGGGTAAAGTCTCCAACAGCTTTTAAAGCTGTTTTAGCTACTGCTGCTGTTCTGTGATGGCCAACACTGGCTGCTGTTATGCTCTAGCATGAGACTAGCATTTAACTGTGTTAGAAGTGGTTCAAAAAGCTTATTAAATGCTTTTATGATGTCAGAAAAGTGATTTTCAAGGCTGTTTGATCGGACTGATCTCACATCATAATCACAGTGCTCCATGCACTACAACGCTGTCTGTCTCCCATCTCAGATCATAATCACAGTGCTCCATGCACTACAAAGCTGTATGTCCCCAACTCAGATCATAATCACAGTGCTCCATGCACTACAAAGCTGGCTGTCCCCATCTCAGATCATAATCACAGAGCACCATACATTACAAAGCTGTCTATCCCCATCTCACATAGTGCTCAATGCACTACAAAGCTGTCTGTCCCCATCTCACATCATAATCACAGTGCTCCATGCACTACAAAGCAGTCTGTCCCTCATCTCACATCATAATCACAGTATTCCATGCACTACAAAGCTGTCTGTCTCCATCGCAGATCATAATCACAGTGTTCCATGCATTACAAAGCTGTCTGTCCCCATCTCACATCATAATCACAGTGCTCCATGCATTACAAAGCTGTCTGTCCCCATCTCAGATTATAATCACAATGATGTTCTTCGTGTTTCACTGTTGCAGTCATTACATTTAAGTAATCCTGCTGGCAGGTTGCCCTCAGCTGGCCTGAATTCCAAAGTCTTGGGTCCTGTGTCGGCTGCTGTTGCCCCTTCCCTGATGTCAGGTCATCAGGGGTATAAAAGAACCAGTCGACGCCATTTTCTTTAGTCTTTCTTGCCGCGCGGTGCCCGAAGCAGAAGCAGTTCGCAAGTGCCGGTTGGCCGACTCCTGAAATTTTCATGTTCTAGTTTCAGATCCGAAGTCTTCAATAAAGCTAAGTACCCCGTTGGGGAAACTTTTTTCTTGCTCCAGACCGATGACAGAAAAAGTTAATAATTGTATTTCTTGTGGGAAGCAAATACCTCATAAGGATTTTCATTCTTACTGTATTCGTTGCCTAGGCTCTGATCACAGCGTTTCTGGTTGTCAGTTTTGTGCTAGATTTAACCAATGCACTATTAAGCGTCGGTATGATTTTGCTTTAAACTATTTGGACACCGGTTTAATTACCCAGAAATGTCATCGGATAGCCATCCGACTACCGGAGTCCTCAAAAAAATGCAAAGAAAAGGAAAGAGATAGACAACCGAGGCCCAAAACTGACGACGAAACTTCTACTAAGCCAGTCGATGGCTCGCCGGTCCTCAGTGAGGCTCTTTCGCAGCCCCTGATGCCCGCTACTTTAGAGTCACAGGCCGCTACCGACTCCCACGTGGAGTCGGCCATGCTGCTGGAAACTCAAGGTATTGGAGCCTCGGATACTATCCCTTCAGATGGGTCCGGAGCTGCTGAGCAGGCTCCAGCTTCTGAGGGTGAATTCAGACCTAAACATCTTTACATCAAACCTACTTCAGCTTCAAAGGCAAAGACTAAAGCACCTTCCAAAGCAAAGAAATAAAGTCAAGAGCCATGTGGTCAGGCCTCTATGCCCAAAAAACCGATGCTCAAAATGGACGAAGACTTGAATACCTTGATCAGGTGTCCCCATCCCCCTCCTGATAAGAGGCCTAGGCAAGAGATTGACTATGAATCTTCAGATCAGGCTTCCATTCCTTCTGATTCCTCTTCTGATCAGGAATATTCTCTTTCCCCCCATAAGGATTCTGATGCTGAAGAATCTATACCTTCAGCTTCTCCTCCACAGGACTATTCTTTTGGGGAAACCTTACATACCATGAGGGAGCATTTCCACTGGGAGAGCCAAGATTTTTCAGAATCTAAAAAAAGGCTCAGAGATTTCCTTTTACTACCTCAACACAAGCAACTAGCCATCCCACCTGTGTTAGACATTGTAGGTGATGTGTTTTCGGAGTCTAGCCTTACCCCTGACTCCTTACCTCCAGCTCCTGTTAAGCCTGACAGATATTACAGGGTTCCTGACTCTCATAAATTCCTTTTTAAAAACCCTGCTGCAGACCCAGAAACTATTTCTCAGGGTCTCAAAGGAGTTAAGGCTTCCGCCGCAAACCCCCCACCCCCTCTGACAGAGATTCTAGGGCACTGGACAGATGGGGGAAAAAAGGTTTACACATCTGCTACCTTGGCTATAAGGGCCTTAAACTGTCAGTTTCATATGCTCAAATATTAGCAACATGTCATGGCATTGCTTAAACAGAAAATGTTGTTAAACTCTGAATGTGCAGAAAACAAGGAAATGCAGGATTTATTGCATGCAGCTGAACAAGTTGGAAAGCATTCTTTGCAGTGTGGTTTTGATTCTTTAGAGGCCTCCTGCAGGACTACAGTTACAGGTTCTATAATTAGGAGGCATGCTTGGTTAAAGGAACAAAATCTGCCTAATCATGTTAAAGTTAAATTATTAGATGCACCTTTACAGCATGATACTTTGTTTGGTGTTAAGGCAGAAGAGGTGTTAAAGAAAATGGAGGACAAAGCTAAATCTATGCAAACGGTCAAATATTTTTTACAAGTACAGCCACCTAGGTTTAGTAGACACTGGCCAACAAAGAATTGGTCCTTTCCTGTGTCAGACAGACCTCAAAGGGGCAGATCCAGATGCCCTAGAGGCAGATCCCAGGCGCAAGGTTCATACCGCTCAAAGCAATGGGGGGCTTCTACCTCCAAAGTTGGAGAAGACAAATCACAACCAATCAGGAAACAGTTCCAATGACTTCCCCCTGCCTGCACCAAGCACTTATCTCCTGGCAGCACCCTTAGGGGGAAAAATTAGCACTTTTTTCTCAAAATTAGCACATTATAACCCAGGACAAGTGGGTCCTAAATATCGTGTCACAAGGCTACAAGTTGGATTTCCATACACTACCAAAGGCAAACGGCTGGCCAGATCTACCAAAAAATCAATGGGCAGAGGCACAAAAACAAGTCTCATCCCTCATGGACATGGGGGCCATTCAACAAGTACCAGAGCAAGAGCAGGGACAAGGATTTTACTCAAGACTGTTCTTGGTACCGAGAAAGGACAAGGCCTGGAGGCCAGTACTGGACCTATCTATTTTGAACACATTCCTGGATATACCAAAATTCAAGATGTTGACTTTGCAGCAGCTTCTGCCCATGCTGGGCAAGAATGCTTGGCTATGACTTTAGACCTAAAAGAGGCATACCTGCATGTTCCAATCAGACAAATATGCAGAAGATACCTCAGATTCAAGGCTGTCTCAATGCATTACCAATTCTCTGCACTGCCATTTGGCTTATCTACTGCGCCCAGGGTCTTTACAAAGTGCCTGGCACCAGTAATTGCATTCTGCAGACAAAGAGGAATACAAATATATCCTTACTTGGACAACTGTATAATTCAAGCAGAGAACAATGACATTCTTCTACAGCATCTGGCGTTTGTGAAAAGGCTTCTAACATGCCTAGAGTACACAGTCAATGAAAAGAAACCAAAACTAGTATCCTCTCAAGAGATAATATTCCTGGGTGCAAGCTTAAATACAACTGCCAAGATGGCTTATCTCATGCCAGACAAAGACAACTGACTATTTCAAAATGTTGGCAACAAAGGCCCAGTTATCTGCAAGAAAAATTCTGCAGGCTTTGGGCTTCATGGCATCCTGCATCCTACTAATTCCATATGCAAGACTGCATATGAGGAAACTTCAATGGTACATAAAAAGTGTTTGGACTCAACATTGCCACAGCCTGGAAACTATGATTACTCTCATTCTCTGCCTGCAACAAGAGTTTCGATGGTGGGCAAAGGCTTGTCACCAAAA
Organism: Protopterus annectens; assembly: GCF_019279795.1. Lineage (NCBI taxonomy): Eukaryota > Metazoa > Chordata > Ceratodontiformes > Protopteridae > Protopterus > Protopterus annectens. Next base: position 336,535,021 of record NC_056751.1, on the reverse strand, counting down.
CAAGGCACAGCCATTCACATTACCCCCAGCCAGGCAGACACTAACAACGGATGCATCAGCTTATGCCTGGGGGCCCACATGGCAGGAAGATGCATTCAGGGAACATGGACCTCAAAAAAATGTATCTACAGATCAATCAAAAAGAGATGCTAGCAGTTCAAAATGCCCTTACAACCTTCAAGGACCTACTTCATCCAGGACAACTACTGATAAAGACAGACAACACCACGGTTATGTGGTATATAAACAAGCAGGGGGGCGCACATTCTTACCCCCTTTGCAGACTAGCCATGACTTTGTGGGACACAGCATTGACTTACCAAATACATCTGCAGGAACAATTCCTGCCATGAAGGAAAAATACTCTGGCAGACGAACTAAGCAGAAACCTCATTGATCCCCACGAGTGGCACCTGGACCCACAAGTCTTCAGCATGATAACAAGGAAATGGGGATGCCCGGACATAGATCTATTTGCCTCCCCTCACAACTACCAACTAAAAAGATTCTGCACAAGGATTTATCACAGACAAGCATGGAAAGTGGACACCCTATCTTTCAGCTGGAAAAACCTATCAGTGTATGCATTTCCCCCTCTGCCTCTCCTCCCCAAGCTACTCCTAAAGGTCAGACAGGAGAAGCCAAAGATGATACTGATTGCCCCAAACTGGCCCCACCAGTACTGATATCCAATACTAAGGAGCTTGTTTCAATGCCCAGCTTGGACCTTACCTTAAATACCTCATCTACTGTCCCAGCAAAGCAGTCAGATCTTGCACAGCCAACTCAGAACTTTAAACCTGATAGCATGGCAAATAATGTAGTCATACAAAACACACCTCTCAGTAAAGCTGTGAAGCCAGAAGGCCTAGTACTAGAAAATCTTATGCTGGAAAATGGAAGAGATTCTGTGCTTGGAACTAGGCACAAGGAACTGATACAGCTGTGCCAAATATTCCTCAGCTTTTGCAATACTTAACTGAGATGCTGGACAAAGGTCTATCTTTTTCATCTATTAAAATTCATGCCTCTGCCATTTCAGCTCATTACAATGTAGAGCCACCAATCTTTTCTCATCCCTTATTAAAGCAGTACCTCAGAGGAGCCAAAAATTTAAGACCTCCAAGGAGATCACCAATGCCTGCATGGGACCTCAACTGTGTCTTGGAAAAACTCACCCTGCCTCCTTTTGAGCCAGCTGCTACTGCTGATATAAAGTTTTTATCTTGGAAAACAGCTCTGCTCCTAGCAATAACTTCTGCAAGATGAGTTTCAGAGCTACAGGCACTCTTGGCTGTGGAACCTTTTATCATTTTTTATCCAGACAGGGTCTCTCTGAGGACAAACCCAACATTTATGCCTAAGGTGGTGTCCAGTGTGGCTCTCAACCAAACTATTCACCTGACAACCTTTTATCCAAATCCACAGAACAAGGGGGAGAGAATTCTACTTTCTTTGGATGTACACAGACAGCTTAGATTCTACATGGACAGAACCTAAGTTTTCAGAAAGACAAAGCAATTACTAGTGACATATGCTGCAGGATCACAAGGAAAGGCTATCTCAAAGCAGACTATTTCAAAGTGGATAGGCCACTGCATTAATTTCTGCTATGTACAGCATGGCAAGCCAGTACCTAAGGGCATTAGGCCACACTCAACCAGAGCTGCAGCCACTTCAGCAGCCTTTCTCAGGGGAGTACTTACCAAGGACATTTTAGAGGCTGCTACTTGGAGTTCAGTGCACACCTTTACAAAGCACATCTGCCATTCTACTCTAAATCCAGGGCAGGCTTTGCCACTGCAGTTCTGCAGGGCCTCATAGCTGCTCCTAATGCTGTTTAGCTCCAGCCTCTCAACAGTCTCCCAACCTTAGCTTTGGGACTCTACCCAAATGTAATGACTGCAACAGTGAAACATGAAGAACATAGTACAGTTGTGTACACTTGCCATAAATTTAGATGTTCCAGTGTATTCACTGTTGCAGTCCAGGTTACCCACTCACCATCCCCCTTTTCTTCTGATGGAATCCATCTTTCCTTCCCTAATTTATACAACCTATGTGGTGTATTTGCTTGTAGATGAAGGTAAATTTTATAATTGGTGCATGTAATTATACATATATAAATTTTGGCAACCTTTTTAGGGGGCACCTGACATCTGGGGCAAGAAAAACCTAAAGAAAATGCCATTAACTGCTTTTATACCCCTGACGACCTGACATTAGGGAAGGGGTGTCGACGCAGGACCCAAGACTTTGGAATTCAGGCCGGCTGAGGGCAACCTGCCAGCAGGATTACCCAAATGTAATGACTGCAACAGTGAATACACTTGAACATCTACATTTATGGTAAGTGTACACAACTTGACTTTCCATGCACTACAAAGTTGTCTGTCCCCATCTCACGTCATAATCACAGTACTCCATGCACTACAAAGCAGTCTGTTCCCATCTCACATCATAATCACAGTGTTCCATGCACTACAAAGCTGTCTATCCACATCTCACATCATAATCACAGTGCTCCATGCACTAAAAGGCTATCTGTCTCCATCTCAGATCATAATTGCAGTGCCCCATGCACTACAAAGCTGTCTGTCCCCCAACTCAGATCATAATCACAGTGTTGCTTGCACTACAAAGCTGTCTGTCCCTATCCCAGATCATAATCACAGTGCTCCATGCGCAACAAAGCTGTCTGTCCCCATCTCAGATCATAATCACAGTGCTCCATGCACTACAAAACTGTGCGTCTCCCATCTCATTCCAGAATCAGTGCTCCATACGCCACAAAGCTCATATCATAGTCACAGTGCTCCATGCACTAGAAATATGTCTGTCCCCCATCTCAAATCATAATCACAGTGCTCCATGCACTACAAGGCTGTATGTCTCCCATCTCATATCAGAATCAAGGTGCTCCATATGTCACAAAGCTGTCTGTCCCCATCTCAAATCATAATCACAGTGCTTCATACACAACAAAGCTGCCTGTTCCCCATCACAGATCATAATCACATTGCTCCATGCACTGCAAAGCTGTCTGTCCCCCATCTCAGATCATAATCACAGTGCTTATGCACTACAAAGCTGTCTATCCCCATCTCAGATCATAATCACAGTTCTCCATAAACTACAAAGCTGTCTGTCTCCCATCTTATATCAGAGTCAGAGTGCTCCATAAGCCACAAAGCTGTCTGTCCCCATCTCAGATCATAATCACAGTCCTCTATACACTACAAAGTTGTCTGTCCACATCTCATATCGTAATCACAGTGCTCCCTGCTCTACAAAGCTGTCTATCCCCCTTCTCAGATTATAATCACACTGCTCCATGCACTACAAAGCTGTCTGTCCCCATCTCAGATCATAATCACAGTATTCCATGCACTACAAAGCTATCTGTCCCCATCTCAGATCATAATCACAGTCCTCCATATACTACAAAGCTGTCTATCCCCATCTCAGATCACAGTGCTCCATGCACTACAAAGTTGTATGTCCCCAATATCAGATAATAATCACAGTTTTCCATACACTGCAAAGCTGTCTCTCCCCCATCTCCGATCATAATCACAGTCCTCCATAAACTACAAAACTATCTCTCCCAATTTCAGATCATAATCACTGTTCTTCATGCACTACAAAGCTGGCTGTCCCTCATCTCGCATCATATTCACAGTGCTCCATGCACTACAAAACTGTCTGTCCCCCATCTCAGATCATAATCAAAGTGCTCCATACACTGCAAAGCTGTCTGTCCCCCATCTCATATCATAATCACAGTCCTCCATATACTACAAAGCTGTCTGTCCCCATCTCAGGTCATAATCACAGTGCTCCATGCACTACAAAGCTGTCTGTTCCCCATCTGAGATCATAATCACAATGTTTCATGCACTATAAAACTGTCTGACCCCCATCTCAGATCACAATCTCAGTGCTCCGTGCACTACAAAGCTGTCTGTCCCACATCTCAGATCATAATAACAGTGCTCCATGCACAACAAAGCTGCCTGTCCCACATCTCATATCATAATCACAGTGTTCCATGCACTACAAAACTGTCTGTCCCCCATCTCTGATCATAATCACAGTGCTCCATGCACCCCATCTCAGATCATAATCACAGTGCTCCATGCACTACAAAACTGTCTGTCCCCCATCTCGGATCATAATCACAGTGCTACATGCACTACAAAGTTGTCTGTCCCACATCTCAGATCATAATAACAGTGCTCCATGCACAACAAAGCTGCCTGTCCCCCATCTCATGTCATAATCACAGTGCTCCATGCACTACAAAACTGTCTGTCCCCCATCTCAGACCATAATCACAGTGCTCCATGCACCCCATCTCAGATCATAATTACAGTGCTCCATGCACTACAAAGCTGTCTGTTCCCCATCTCACATCATAATCACAGTTCTCTATAGACTACAAAGCTGTGTGTCCCTGTCTCAGATCATAATCACAGTGGTGCATGCACTAGAAAGGTATCTGTCTCACATCTGAGATCATAATCACAGTGCTCCATGCACTACAAAACTGTCTCTCAAGTTCAGATCATAATTGCACTTCATGCCATACAAGTGTATTATATCCCAGTTAAAGATTTACAGGAGGATGCTTTGTAAGATAATTATCATTCAAGAAGATGCATAAGGGATAATAACACTTAGCTATAACATGTGCATTTGTATCCAGGTTATGCATTGACAAGAGTACAGGAATCTATCCATATAATGATGATGTTAATCATTTTTTAAAGTTAATGATGTGTGTGACCCTTGTTTCTAGATGATTGTCCCTGTGGGTGACACCCTGACCCCATGTGCAAAAATGGGAAAAGGCGTTGGGGATGGATGGATGGATAGATGGATATATTGGTTGTAATTACAAAAGGTTAATGAATACATTTTTTCTTTCTAAAAAAGGAGTTCAACCTCAAGAAGATGGTTTTCAGTGACAAAGGAACTTTTGTAGAGGAGCTGTTACTGAAACTGGCCATTTCAATTGTTATTTCATTTGCTAGAAGAAGAGATACTATCCAAAGACTCATAGCTAGGCCTTTTGTCATCATGGCAACTGCCAAAATTCTAAAAGGGCAAAAATAAAGGGCTTCCAAAGAGCAAAAAAAAAAATCTCAACCAGTGTTCTGAACTGTAGTAATGTACTTATACAAACTGCATTCCCCTAAACTCATTTGTCCAGCAGCTGTAATGTCATACTGTTGCACTTGTGCCCAAGTTGCAGATCTTCAGCACAGCCACTCAAGCCCCCTGATAGTTTGCAGCCAGAGAAGCTGCTTCCCTTGCCCCACATTAGTTACAATACTAGAAATAACTGGAAAGGAAACAGAAATATGGATGATATAGACAAGAGGAACAATGGCAAAAGTGTCACAGGTTTTTATGGACTTAAGTTGTTGTCCAGCAGAGCCGGACCAGCCATTTTTAGTTAGTGACCAACTTCTTTCAGCAATGCTGACTAAATGTAAAGTTATGATAAAGCAAAAATGTTTACAGGATGCAAAACTATATGTATGCATAGATGGGCTGGTACCTACCTGTTATACACAGAAAAAACAAAATGTACAACATCGCATCAGATACTGTTGCAGAGAAACCTACATCTTGATTGTTATACCTGAGCACTATATTAAATAATCTTACGTTCTAAAGCAAAGTAGCCTTTCTTTCTTTTAGAAAGCAGATTTTGACTTTATGTAAAAGGTTGTTGTCATTTCTTTGTACATTAACACAAGTATGTGACCTAATTGCTGCTGTTCAAACATGTTTTTACTGGATGAAGGTTTGGTTTAGTTCAGCTGTTAACCAAGGGGCTGACTTTCCTCTTCGTCTCTTCTGAAAGGATAATACATATCCTGTAAATGAACGGGAACATTACGAATGTATTCCAGGCTTTAATTCAGTTATCCTACATTATGAAGTAATGGTAATAACTAACAGCTGTCCATATGGTTGTCCCAGGCCTCTGGTTTGTCCTTTTCAGCACAAAGGTGATGGCTACCATGAAATGGATCATGAAAAGCCTATTATTGTGCATTTAGTTTATTAAGTTTCTCTGGGGTGCTAGTGAGCATCTCTTCTAGGTTGGTGTGTTTACTAGTGGTATGAGGATTCACTTTGGTTGAATCAGTAGTCATCTGGGTTAGTGATAAATTAATGAGCAAGTCTTTTATGGGCCTTTTGGATTTTGAAACTCAGTGACAATTAAAACTGTTAATATTGACTCATGACAGAACTTAGGAAAACTGATAACACAGTCCATGCTGAAGGTTGCAGTAAGTTATCTTCTCTCTCTCAAGGTCATAATTCTTAATAGACAATATATTGCATTAAGTAAAAAGGAAACTGTCAGCACAAACCTATTGGTCAGTTACTTTCATTCCATGCAGTATTAAAACCCATCACCCCATCTATATGTGCATGTGTATGTACTATGCTAGCTTTAGTAATACATCATGTGCAGGATGCCACGTGGCTCCCTAATACAAAGATAGGGCTATACTGTAATTACTGTAATTGGCTGTAGTTCCATGCATTTGCACTACTAGTCATGAAAGAAAACTGGAATGTACTCTTTGCTGGATGCCTTTGCTTCATTTTGCCTTCTTATCTGTCCCAAGTCTTCTTCACAGATTGTTTTCAGCTTTTCTGCACATGTACCCAAACCACAGTAATCTGTTACCTTTGACCTTTTCTGCAGTTGGAGCAATGTTGTCTTCTGATCTTGTCCTCATTTTTTCATCCATCCCACAGTGTGCATCCTACCATCCATTTCAGGCATTTCATCTCCATCATCTCTAGCTTTTTCAGTTGGTCTGCTTTTACTGCACAGGTTTCTGTACCATGCTACTGTATCACACCAATGTTTGTACACCTTACTTTTCATCTTCTTTGACATTTTTCTGTCATACACTACTCCAGGCACTCTGTGACAGTTGGCTACAGACCCTCTGATTCTATCTTTGACCTCCTCATTCAGATAGCCTTTCTCCTCAGCCACTGCTCCCAGATACTTGGAGCTATTAACCCGTTCCTCTATTTCCCCTTTTATCTCAGTTCTGAGCTTCTTCTGATTTCCCACATTTGCTGACGTTACATTATCTGTACTCAGTTTTATCCCACAAGCCATCACTTTTGCATTCCATTCTCCTATCCTTTGCTTAAGGTCTTGCTTAGTGTATGCCTGTAATGCCACATTGTCTGCATATAGCAACTTTGTTGATCTTCTCCCTCTGACCTGTTTTCATACTAAATGGCCTAGATCAGCTGGCATAATGGTTAAGGTATTTGCCTCCCATGCACAAAGTACAAGGTTTAAGCCTGACCTCTGACCACTGCCTTTATGGAGTTTGCATATTCTCCCTGCATCTCTGTGGGGCTCCTCCCAACTCCCAAAAACATGATGAGTGTTTCCATCTCAAACTCACCCAAGAATGGAGTTGTGGGCAGCAGCATAGACTCTAGATGGTGCCCTATAGGGCGAAGAGTTGTATACACCAGCTGCTTTGGATATATACTGAGGTGAGCAGTATCTTTAAGATAAGAGAACACATATCACAGGTTGTGCGCCATGACATGGCTAGCCACTTGACAGTATAAAATACAACTTTAGGTGATTTGGTCATGTATGCCTGAGCTGCATCTCTTACAAAACAGAACAAAGAGCTAGTCTTGGGCAGTGGGCAAGGCTTATAGAACATAGCATGTTGTATGGCTGAAAACAGATGACAATTTTTCCATTGCCACAGACAGTTCATCACTTTCCTTTACATAAAGACTGTCTTGGATAACAGAACATTGTGGTAGACTTATGCAAAATGTCTGGTGGATGGGAATTTATTTGCAAAGTTGGGGATTCCTAAGAAATGGGGAGACTTGGAAGCCTCCACAGAGAGCTTAGATTGTTGTTTTAGGACACTTAGTATAACTTTCCCTAGGGCAAATGGTATCTGTAGAAAAGTCATAATTAAAAAAATAATCTTATCTTCCATCTTTTGAGTGTTCAGGAACACAAAGATGAGGACCACCACGATTATGCAGCCAAACACAAAATCTTCTTTATTTGTTACAGAACAGGATAGATGAGCGCTTTCACGTACAACACAGTACGCTTCTTCAGATCTATTCTCTTATGTCTAAAACAAAGCTTATATAGTGCTTCTCACTAATTTAATTGCTATACTCATTAAGCAATTAATTAATTATCATTATAATTGATGCTCTAAAACAAAAAGCTGTGCTTTAAAAAGTGACTGTTGCTGAAATTAAACTAGCAAGCAACTAAAAACCAAAGCACTTCATCATTTCTAAATAGAAAAGCATATCGTATGTGTATCTATAAAGGCTCACTCTAAAAACATATATTTACAATGCATTTTAAAACAATTCATATTAATATAATACTATATAGAAACATATATAACATATAAAAACTCATACATATAAAATATGTGTATAGAAAACTCTTATTTAGAGACATATAAGAGTATATAGTACATATGTAAAAGATATATATATATATATATATATATATATATATATATATATATATATAATTAAGTGAACGGAAAAACATATATATATATAACTAAGCTCATAGCAGTATAGATTCTATTCATTTATAGTGTTAGTATTAAATGCAAAAAAACCAAAAGAAACTCAACTGCTATTATATATTATGCATGATGGACTATGTATATTTTGTCGTTATAAAGCGCTCTTTTGTGGTTAGGGAATATACATCACTGTTGGATCATGTAAACTGTGAACAACAAAACACACTGTTTATGTTGGACTCTGATTATAACTTCCCCTAGCCAATCTATGTCTTTCTTAAAATCTGCATGATGGCCTGAAATATGTATAGCTGGACTAAACAAAAATTACGTGGTATACTGAAGGACTTCTATAGCTTGTCCATGTCCGTATGAAGAACGAAAATATAAGTGTATGCCTAAAAAACGTAATCAAAATAGTACCACATAAAAGCTATAGTTATGAGAGCTCTAGATAGGTGTGCCATTCATTCCAGCATAATTCAAATGATGGAAATTATTATATTTAATGTATTACTATCTAAAGCTAATATATAAGATTAGCATATAAGTATCTATAGATGTAGTATGATACAGATATACCCAAAAAACATTCCATGTTTCAGATAGACTTAAATTAAAAATATATATAATATAATATTATAAAACCTATTTAAAAACTAACATTAAATATTATATAATTATGTATAATAATAATAAATGGTATGAATGTCAATCAGTCTTAAAAAATATATATCATAAAAATAAAATATGTTATAATATTATATATTAAACCATATCTAACATCTAAAGCTCCATTGAATATGAATATATTGATCATATATATACATACATATTACTCAAAAAAGTTCTTTAATGTAACTAGGAACTGAACTTATTAGTATATATATAAAATATAACTTCAGAATCTCCATATGTATATGGAGAGACATATATTATTTTAAACTTCTTTTTTTAAGGACTGACCTCACACTAATATATTGATTTAGACCTGGGGTGTAATGTGCTTTAAACTTCAGGATCCATTGTAGCTCTATGCTTTCTAATTCATTGAAAGCATCTCCTTTCCTATTACTTGGACTTACTAATTGAAGTGTTCTAAATCTAAACTCATGTTCTGGATTGTTCATTATATGTTTAGTTAGAGCATTCTTCAGATCTTTTCTCCTGATGTCATAAATATGGTTGTACATGCGTTCCTTAAGGGATCTAGTTGTCATCCCAATATAGAACGCATTACAAACTAAGCAATTAGCTAGGTATATCAAGTAGGTACTATTACAATTTGATCTAAAATTAGGTTTGAAAGTAATATTTAAATGTGGATGAGTGAACTCTATGTCTTCTGAAATATAACTACACATACTACACTTTTTACATGAATAGGTACCTACCTCATTTGTTCTGGTCAAGTGCCCTATTGTGTTGTTCTGTATCTTGTCATATATTCTATCTGTCTCATGATTCTGTTTCTCAATACATAACAATCTTTTAAGATTCTTGCTATTAGTATATAAAAAACGTGGTTTAGTTCCTACTACTGCCTTAATTTCTTCATTAGTAAGTAGAATACACCAATTCTTCCGTATTATATTGGTGGTATTATTAATGTCACTAGTATATCTAGTTTGAAAAGGCACTATTTCCTTGTATGGCTTCAGTCTACTATATACTTGATGGGGCATCTTCCTGTGTTTCAAGGGGGTGGAAATGGATCCAGATAGAGATGTCTCCTGCTGGATCATTCCTCTATCATAATGTCTCTCTATGAGCATTTCATTCAGTTTCATTATCTGTTGCATTCTATCATCCTGATTCTTACACAATCTGTTAACTCTTGTGTGTTGACCTTTAACAATGTTATAAAATAATCTTTTGAGTGTTAGGACCATGTATCACACTCAGAGATTCGTACTTACAAAAATACTGTTTCTTTTATGAAAAATAAAAACAAAAAAAGGAAAAAAGTCATTCATAAAGACAAATATTTTTAAAAGTTATAAGCTTTATTGAAAAGTGAAAATTTATACAGACACTGAAGATTTATAGGGAAAAATCCAATTATGTGTTTGTCTTGATTCCTGTATGAAAAATCAAACTGCTAAACCGCAAGCATCAGAAATGCTGAAACTAGTGTCTAAAACACAAAAGGGCAAAAAAAGTTAACTGCATGAATTTTTCATACCACAGAACTTAAATATCCCAACAAGGGAAGAATTTCCCAAAAGAAGATAATTACTGTCAGCACAGACACAGAAATCACACCGACAAGGATTTCCTATGAAAAACAGCTATCAGCATTCTGTTCCTTGGCAGCTTGTGCCTTGAGCAACTGACACTATGGGAATTTCACCTCAGGCACCTATAGGTACTTGTGTCACGTAACAGGATCTGTTAATTGCTGACTGTAATTCTTTGAACAACATCTGCCCTAATTAATTCGCACAAAATACTCATGCCCACCAGACAATTATCATATCTGAATTATTTTTAACTAACTTTTTGTATGAAACATCATTTTAATCACAATAAATACACAGTAAAACCCAGTGAAATGTAAAAGCATATGTAAATATAAAATATAAATGTGTAAAAGTGTTAAAATAATTTCTTTGTGTATAAATAAAACTGATCTCACAATTTGACTCATCTCTTCTGAAGTACTGGTTGAATAGAGATATTTTCATTTAACCAAGGAAAACCTGTGGCTTACGACTTAAGATGCCACCTTAGTTCTTTATTTTCAAGGCAAACGTTCATGTCCCATCCGCAAGGATTAAGTTTAATTTGCTCCAAAATAGCAAATTAAAATTTTTTATATGACTGACCGGATTTAGAATGTTTAAATAGGGCATTATTTTAATTTCTCTTAATGATATCATAGTTATGCTTGTATATTTGTTTCTGGAGACAACGCTCCATTTTGTCGACATAAAAAGCTGGGCAACCTGACCATTTAGCCAGATGAATCACTGCTTTAGAAAGGCAGTTTCCTTTATGAAAAGTAACTAGAGAACATAACTCATTTTCCAGAATAAAAACTTTTCTTCAAGAATAAATGTACACTGGTTGCACATCCCATATCTCATAGACCCAGATTTTATCTTATCCTGATAATGATTTTAGTAATGTCCACTTTCAAACAAATTCTTAATGTTACACTCTGTTTTATGAATGAATTGGTGTTCTGGGCCCATTATATTGAAGATGGTAGGACAAACCTTCAATATATTCCAGTTTTTCTTCACCATGTTTCTGATTTGTACTGATTGGCAGCTGTACCGTACCACTAATGCTCTATCAAAATTCCTTTCAGAAGATATTTGAATGTTATCAGGTAACCCTGTCCTTAATAGGGGTCTAAACTTACTCTCCCACTCCAACTGAACATAATCCCTAATTTTCTTCACTAAGGGGAAAGTGTACCTTCTGGCAATAAAAATATTGACCACAGTATCAAATTCCAGTTTATTATCCTCAGGGTGTGAAGTCATTCTGGCAACATGAACACCTTGCCCTTTAACTAAACTTTTCTTTTGAAAGAAGGAGTGGCAGATTAAAAAATAAAGGTACAAGTTACTAAACATGAATTTCCTATAGATTTTTTACTTAAATCCATTATCAGTATGCAAGATAAGGGTGTCCAAGTAGTTAATCTTTTCTTTGTCGAAGTTGTATGTAAATCTTAAAAAAATCAGAAGTATGATTTAGGTAATCAACAAGTGCATGAATAGTGTGCTCAGAACCATTCCAAAGAATAAAAATATAATCCAAAAACCAAACCTATAACTTACATTCTGGGCATACTTTGATTCAAACATAAATCTCTTCTCCCAGTCCAACAGCACCCAGTTAGAATATATCGGTGCAGAAGAAGCACCCATGGCCACTCCTCTATTTTGTTTGAATAATTCTCCTTCATAAAAGATGACATTGTTGTCTGATATCATGGACATTAAGTCTACTGTCAAGTTAATTTTGTCATTCAAAAAGGTGGTATGTTGTATAATACTGTTGTGAAAATGTTCCAAGCCTTCGTCTTTAGGAATGACAGTGAATAAGTGTATCATGTTGATTGTGAGGAAAATTAAACTTCTAGCCCACAGATCTTGTTTCAGTCTACCTAGGAAATCCCAGCAATCAATAATTACATGTGGGGCAATTTATTATGTAGGTTGCAACCAATGGTCTACACAAACTGCCAATGGATTCTTTTTCGATTCTTGGCAGCAACTATTGGTCTATGATTTTTAGAGATGCCAGGCATGGTAGGGGCAATCGGTTTATCCACTTTCAAAACACTGTATGTTTCAAACATAATTCTCTGATCAAACAGAAATTCTTCTAGGTAGGAATCAATCTTTCAATAAGCAATTGCTACCTCATGTCAAGACACTGGTGAAGATCTGTCAGTGTCATTCAAAATATCCACCATAACACTAGAATAATCTAAGGAATCAAAAAGGAGAGTGCCTCCAATTTTGTCAGGTTTCATTATACAAATCATTTTATTGTGCAGAAGGGATTCAAATAAATCCCATTCCTTTTGTGTTCAAACTGGGACGACTGAGAAACTTGTTAATGTTGTTGTCTAACTTATAAATTTTGTCAGTAACTGCCTTCTCCAAAACATTAATTGTTGGATGTAATTGTGTATTGAACACATTTGTCATCTTCAACATGTCACCCTTTTGCTGTTATGAGCCTGACAATTGTTTTTGTCATCAAAAATGCTGCCAAAGTCAGAATTTCTAAAAGGAACAATTTTAAGATCAAAGAGTTCCCTTACAATGGTTTTGTTGGTGTAGTTATATATACTGTAACCCTTATAAGAAACTGCAATGCCATTTTCATCCACATAACTGCATCCCCTCCTTCACCCTTTACTTCCATTGTCTTGGGTAGTTTTGTTGTAACCCCCTTCCTGGATCTAAATTATGCTTGTTCCTGTTGAGTAGCATTTCTGATCTGTGGGGAGAACACATTTTTGAGAATGTCCAGTGTCTGTGTGACTATTGCATTGCTCAATATCACCTTTGTTATAATTAGTGAAAAAATCATCATCAGTATCAACACTGTTAAAGGGCACTCTATTCAGACCATTTTTAAGAATGTGGTTTTGAATAGGATAAGCATCATGGTTGGTATAATGTTGAGTATCCCTATCTAACTTCTTCTACTTACATTTGAATACTGTATCACATTTCTTGTCCACATTAAAAAATGCTTTGTTGTAAAAACCTTCCCATTGGTTAACATTTAGATCATCTTTTATATCACAATTTAATTTCTCCACTTCACTGAGCAGAGACCTAATGTTAACATCATTGAACTTAATAATCTTCTCTGTAAGTTCAAAACCATGCTGATCAAACATTTGAATAAATTCATCATACATTGCATTGTTATAGTCCAAGCCAAAAGGAAATTTAAATACCTGAAGCACTTGAGGAATAATTCTTAACTGCAAACATTTTAAATGACAGAAACCTTGCCTTTCCTAATCTTTGAAGTAGTTTGTCTACTTGAGGTATAGAGTGGGGAACAAATCTAAAATACTATTTGGCTTTTTTAAGTAATTACAAAGCCTTCTGACTCATTAGGCTTTAGGACCAGTACAGTAGGGTTATTCCACTCACTCTGAGATTCTTCCGTATTCCCAAGTGTGAGCATTTTTTGTAACTTTTGTAAAGCCTAGAGTTGGGACTCTTGAATTTGGTATGGATTTAGAGTTATTTTGTCACTAGTAAGGGTTTCAGTTTTTTTCTGAGTGTATATCCTTATGTATGCATACAAATTATGTAATTTCTTGCTTCTGAGATACTGACAAGGATTCACCTTTTTTGATTACAGGGCATGCTTTGGGAGCCATGACTTCTACTAACATACTACAGAAACCACAGTTTCCTTTCAGTGCTTTGAACACCTGTGTTATATATATATATATATGTTACTGTTTCCTTTTGACTGTCTCAGTTTGTAGTTTATTGTATTAATCTTCTTTATGAATTCAAAAGGTCCTTGCCTCTTTGATAGAGACTTATTCTCAGTAGTGGGCATCAAGTGAAGCCATTTGTCCCCTACATTCAATTCAAAGATGACCATTTGTATTATATGCCCTCTGTTGCATTTCCTAAGCTCTTTCCTTATGCTGCTTTGCTATAGACAAGCAACATTGAACCTTCTCTGTGAATCAGTAAAGTATTCTGTCACACTTTCATAGGGGATGTTTTCTACTTGTCGCATTTTTTTAGTATATCTAAGAAGGTTTGAGAATGTTTGTCATATAAAAGTTCAAATGAAGTGAACACAGCTGAGGCTTGGGGTACTTCTGCTACAGCAAAAGGTAGATAATGAAACAGTTGCTTCTAGGTTTTCCAGCCTCTTCTATATCTACTTCAACTTGGAATTTAAGGTTTTTTATTAAAATGTTCATTAGCCCATCAGTCTGATGGTCAGAGGTCCTCATCTGTTACACCTTAAAGAACTGGAAAAGTCCATGCATCAGTTTAGATTTGAGTGTAAGGATTTGTCAGTGCATTTCTTCTCTAGAAAAATGGCAGGACTAATTCATTTGGTATAGCTTTGTCATTCACACTCCACAAGGGTACTGTTTGAGGAAGTACAGTTACATAATTAGTGACAGTATATACTGGTGACTTCAAGAAAAATGGTCACATAGGGATCACAAGTATATACTGATGATGCATACTGGACTTTACAAGTGGACCTATGATGTTCATTGTTTTCTTTTTGACGGACCTTCTGTTATAGGAACGGATATCAAAGGGTTCCCAAAGCCTAGGTTGGTGGCAACTTTTGATATTTTGGGCAAGAGGTACAAAAAGCTTCTTCTTTCTTAATAATATCAGGCCAGAAAAACTATAATCCTAGCTTTGGTTTTCCCCACCCAGGATATTCTGACAGAAAGTGACCCTATGCCAGCTTCATTACGGGTGTTCTGAATAACTTTGTCAGTAAGAACTGGTTTAGTATTTTCCCTTTTTTTGGTTGCCTTGTATAACATATGATTTCTAATTCAATGTAAGGATTTGACATAGGGCTATTCTGGCCAACTGTTTTCCTTTCCACTCATGTTATATTCTCTAGCCCTGCTCAGAGTATTGTCCTCCCACTGGGCATTCTTAAAATGAATATGGTTTTTGTGGACGTCTGCTAAGTCAGTGTTTCTTTCCCTAGGGTCCTGACATGAAGTGGAGGGAGTAGTCTCTTCTCTCACAAAGGCAGGTACAGCCTCCTCTCTCTCTATTTCTTTCTCTCTCTTTTTCTCTCTGTCATCTAACACCTTCTCTAATAAAGGTAACACATAAAAATATTTTTTCTTCTACTTGAGGTACGGGCTTTTAATCCCTTTATTAATTTCAGTATTATTTGTACTTGTTCTACCTTAGATTTTCTCTACAATATCTTGGTAGAATGGTATAGCAGAGAGAATTGTGAGACTTCTGCATCTACCTTAACTTCCACAACTGCTTACTTTCATGTTCCTGTTGACTTTCCTGTGACACTTACTCTACTGATGTTATGTAGTTTTTACTGTTGGAGTGTTAGCATCACATTTGTTCTTTCCTTCCACCGAAACCCTAACCGTAGTACCGTTAGAAGTTTCTAGTTCGACACCTTTGTCTTTACTTTGTCTAATTATCTCTGGCAATACTTCAGGATGGACTCCCACATGTTTTACATAGTTCTTTAAAACTGGGGGAAAGTTTTGACCAGTTATCACATCATATGTTAAATTAGGTTCTAAAAGCTACAGGGTGTAATACTTTGCCTAGCACAGTTTGCATTTCTTTTTGGGTTTTATGGTGCTCTCTCTTATCTTCTTGTAGCCATGTTAACTCGATTTACACATTTATTATGATTTAATTAATTTAGTTATGCTCCCTAAGTCTAACAATCCTAGTAGTGTCTTGCCTTCTGCTCCAATGACACATTTAATAACTTTGGTAACAGCACAGTGACAGACTACAGATGCTACACTGTTACATCTTAGCAGTTCACCATTGTTATGTCCTACTGGCACACTGTCAGGCAAACTTTGTTTAACAGCTTGCTAACTGATATTAGTCTTTATGCATATAACATCGCTACTGTTAGCTATATAATACTTTGCTACATGCCGAGTCTTAGAACATTTAAAATAATTAAATTCAGGTGACAGTAATTTTTATTTGTTCACAAGCATCGACACATGCTTAATTGAAGTTTTTGTACTACCCCTTGGAGTGAGTATCAGCTTTAGAAACTACAGTTTCACTTAGTAACATTCTGCTAAAGCACAAACAAACACTATCAGTCCGACGAATGTTTTTCCTGATAAAGAGACTCACCTAAATGCCCACTGTCTCATGTGGCTAGGGACTGCCCTTTTAAATTTATCTACAGCTACAATTTCCAAAGTTCTGTTTACATTGTTTACATTAGGATCTTAACTATAGTCTTAAAATATGAATTAAGTTACCCATTTGTGACCTTACCAAACTGCCCATAGAGAATGTCCGGCTGTGTTACTTAGGGACCTGTGGTTTAGGTGAGGTGCCAACCTTTACCAAAATTTCCTTCATTAGTTAAGTCATGTGCCTTCAAGGCAGGTGACATGACAAAAATTCTGGCCCATTCTTTTTGGCTCCAGCCTACCTAGTCACATGGTTTGTGATTGCTACAAGAAAGGCCTCCACATCATCTTCTGTTTCCATCTTTCTCAGAGGTACCTTGGTTTTTAGGTAGCCCTTGAGATGGCTGATTGATTTACCACCATCACTACATATTGCTTCAGATTGAGTGTGCCTTCATCACGTGTACTAATTAGGTATTGGTCTTAACTCTGATAACTTATTCTGGGGTCAGAATAACTTTTTTCCCTATTGGATGTCAAAGATAGTGATATTGTACCCACAGTCCAAACACAACAGCTGTGGCATTCACAGACAGAGGCCAGACTTTAATAAAAACTCCTTTCCTTACCATGAGAATCATTTTAGCCACTGCAAATCCCCCTGTTATCACAAGGCCTTAATTTAGCCCTTTGCCAACATCATTCCCCCCTGCCATGACAGCACCTTCCTTTACTGGCACAAGGTGGCATCACTGTCCTCCAATTAGTCTGTTCATACAAAGGACCCACAGGAATCAGCTACCTAAAACAAGTTTATGCCTCAGTCCTCACAGTTAAAAATCCTCTTTTACACAGGTAGGGTAAGTTATTTATTTTTATTTTATTTTACATTTATTTATCGGGAAAGTCCGACTGGACAGAAGTCCTTTTTCAGTGGTGGCCTGGGAGAAAAGCTCCAGTACAGACAAATTAGAGTTTAACAAACATCTAGTAAGAATACAGATTTAGTAATTACAGACAAAGCATAAGTTAACAAAAATTTGGAAATTGCTACACTGATAGCATATAACAGGTACATGTTGGAAACAAAGTTTTTTCTCAAAACATTCATAGTTTTACATCATGAGTAAAATACAGTTTAAAGGACCCAGAAGGCAGTTTTCTTTTTAATTTTTAGAGAGAATGTTTGTGAGTTTATTGCGATTTACCATGTCAAAGGCTTTGGATAGGTCCAAAAAATATAGTAAATACATATTGTCCATTGTTTCTGTGGTGGTTAACTGTATTTGTAAGGACATTAGTGCAGTGGTGGTGCTGTAAAAGAGATGAAAACCGTGTTGGGTGTGTGACAGTAGTTTGCGTGTGAGAAGGTAGTCCATTAGTTGGGTGTGCAGTACTCTTTCTATTATTTTGGATAAGGGGGACAGGGTGGCAATTGGGCAATAATTTGTAAGTTCAGTGGAATTGCCACCCTTATCTAGTGGTAGAGTAAGGGAAGTTTTTCCAAATAACAGGGACCTGGCCTTCAGATATTGACCGGTTGATAAGTATAGCAACTGGATAGGCTATTGCTTCTGCTGAACTTTGTAGAAAGTCAGACGGGAGGTTATCTGCAGCTAGGGTGGTTGGCTTTAGTTTTCGAAGTAGTTTTTTTATGGATTTAACAGACACTGGGTGTAAGTTAAAGTGGGAGGTGTCATCTTGGGAGCTGGTGCTGTATTGGGGTGCAACAGGGGTAGATATGCTGTCGATGCCTTGAAAGTTTGCTAGAGCTTGAATAGTTTCTGTAAAATATTTATTGAATTGGTTTGCAATACTGTCAGAATTATTAGTTAATTTTGGATTGGGGGTAGCTGATTTACCTGGGTGAAGTATGTTATTAATTGCGGCCCAGAATTTTTGAGGGTGTTTTACAGTGTTTATTCGGTATGTTGTGAAAGTAACTGATTTTATCAAATCTTACTAGTTTTTTTGCTTTGTTACGCAGTTCTAGGTACATTTGCCATGTGACTTGGGTTTTGTTTTTGTGAAATTGCTCCCAAACCTTACAGCTGGGAGCAAATTGAGTGCAGGCAGCCAGGAATGTTTAACTGATTACAGTTTATATAAAACAAAGCTGTTTTTTTTTTTTTTTGCCCACTAACCACCAATTGGTTGTATTTAAAAACAAAACAGTTTCTGAAGCCAGTTGTTGTGGGTAATGTGAGGTATGTTTTTCAAAATCACCAGAAAAGAACAAATTCTCTGCCTTTAGGCTTGGAGAGAGGCTAAACCATTAAAACTCAAAGAGTTTATATTTGTAGCTGCACTTTAAGTTTACAGACTCTGCTGCATTGCAGTTTAAAAGAAGAAAACCATGGTTACATGAAGCTTGCAAGTTACACAAGATAACAATCCAGCAGTCTTTTCAGCTTTGAGTCCGTAGCATACTAGCACATGGTAGAGATTTTCTTTGCAGTCTCTTTAGATTTAATAAAAAAAAATGAGCTTCTTCCTTTCTGTAAGTCAAACTACCCCTTTCTGCAATTTGTCCAAGATTAAAGAATCAGTAGGCTTCCTTCAGCATGTCAGAATACTCCTGACTTTTCTAGTTACACTGTTCTACTCAGGTACCTTTGCTTGAGACTCCTCTAACTCCACACAAGGCTCTGCAACTTCTCTCTCTCTCTCTCTCTCTGTCTCTCTGTCTGTCTGTCTGTCTGTGTCTTTGGCTACTAATAATAATACTCCTAAAATGCAGCTAAAGGTAGGCTGCTTCCAATTAGTTACCTAGGAGACCTTCTGATCATACTTTTCTGCAACTCAGTATTTCACTTCAGTCACCTGTCCTCTTTGAAACATCACCACAGTTGTTGTGTATTTATTTATTTTATATTTGATTACCATGGAAGTCCGGCTTGGTACAAAGGCCCCTTTTCAGTGGAACCCCGGTGAGAAAAACTCCAATATATGAAATATAATCAAAATCTTTTAAGTTATATAACATCAACGGTGTCAGGCAGAATAAGGAAAGAGTGGGATTTTGGATGCAGTTCCCTAAAGAGAGTAATAACAGTCATACAGAATATTATATTCATAAAGGAGCAGAAAGTATACTAAGAACTAAGCCAACATAGGAATGGAGAAAGGAGATTCTGCCAATAGGATTAACTGTAATTAGCAGTGCAGAGAATAGGCAAGAGGGGCTGGAATTTAAGGGGGGAGGCAGGCAAAGGAACCAACATATTGGGAGCAAATAATTAAAGAGTTAAAGGTAACAGAATGGGAAGAAGCCAAAAAGATATTTGGATTGCAGGATAGTGATTGCCTTCCTTATCAGGGATTCATATCAGAATGCAGACAAAGAGAAAGGGATACGTGAATCCTAAATGAAAGACCTGCACTGGCTGAGTTTTAAATTGAATCTAGAACAGAAGCCGATGTTAAAACAGGGATAGTTAGTAGGAAATATAAAATATTGCACATTAACTACAGGAATCAGAAGAGGTCAGAAAAGATTGGGAAGAGAGATTCGATATACAATTCACAAAGGAACAATGGGAGGACCTATGTACTGCTGCCAAATATGCAAAAAAATTTAGAAGATTTATGATTTTTGTTTGGAAGTGTTCATATGATCATAGCAGATTACTAGACTATTGACCTGGAGGTCATTTCAAGCCTAGCCGTTTCATCAAAATGCAGTACTACAGATACTCTAGTCAATATCCAGGATTGTATTTAGTAATGACTGCCCATGTCCAGGAGGGTTGTGGGTGCTACCCCCCCCCCCCCTTTTAGACCCGAAGCAGGCTCCAAAGAATTTTTCCTCCAGTAGGTGTCATGAGGAAGAAAGAGGTAACTGGGAACACGTTTTGGGAATGTCTAAACCAACTATATTTTGAAGTAGTGAATATTGTACCAGAGATAACGGAACAAGAAGTGAGATATTTAGAAAATGGTAGGAGTAAATTACATAGACAAAATGGAAATTGGGGGAACAGTACAAGCAGAAAAATGTTTTGTTGGAGGAATGAGGTTTAAGAGAAGGCAGGAACTGAACAATTTATGTAATGGTGCTTAGAGTGGGTCTACTTTACAGTACCAAATTTTCACATCACAGAAAATCAAAAGAACGAAAAGAGAAGAGCGAAATCGCACAACATCGAACCTTTACATTGCTGAAATACAGAACAATGAAACACCAGGTGCTCTAGGTCAACACAAAAATCTGCCTTTTTTAAGTTTTTGCAGGGGAGGGCAAGCCCCCCTACACCCCCCCATACAGGGTGCTGCATGCCACCCACCCACCCCCTGCAAATTATATATACCAATTCTGAGATCACACTACAGTAAGGAAAAGGGTAAATTTCCTTATCCTCACTGTACCGCGTTCTCCATTCAGAAGCTTTGCGTGGTGTGTGACATATGCAGCTGGTGTTTCATTGATCTGAATTTCAGCAATATAAAGGTTCAGTATTGTGCAATTTCACTCTTCTCATCTTATTCTTTTGATTTTCGGTGATGTGAAAATTTGGTAGAGTGAAGCAGACCCCATAGATTATACGGTGTATAACAATATATATGATATATACTGTTTGAAAATGAAAACTTGTTAAAATGGTGTGATTTCTTTTATATAATTGTATGTCTGACTATGTCACAAGTGATAATTCAGTAAAGGTGTTTAAGAAAGCAATAACAGGCAGAATACAATTAAAACAAATTTTTACAATGTGAAAATATATAAGATAGTAACTGTACATACAGTAGTAAGGTGTCTTATAATATCCATGCTGTCTACAGATATAGTAAAATAAATAACTATGCAGTAGGATAGATGTCACAATACATTGTGCTGAATTATTTAACAATGGTGGATAGCAAAAGGTTGATTTAATTTTGAAAATGAAAATGAAATGAGTCGTAAAAGAGTTAAAGGAGGCACAGGTAGACGGTGGGGTGGGTGAAGACAGAGTGATAGTTGGTAAGAGATTAGAAGAGAGCAGAGGTACGGTAGACAAGGAGGAAGAAAGCAGAGCTGTCATACTTATCCTGGAGACGTACACCTATAGATCCTGCTTATTGAGAGCTGTTATCTTAGATGTGTGTTGAATGTCTGTTGGTTTTCAAGAAGCCTGAAAGCTTGTGGTAGGGCACTCCAGTGGGTAGCTACAGAGTATAAGGCCTGATGCATTTTGAGCTTTAGTGGCAGACAGGAGATGATTTTCATTACAGTAAAGATCTTTGGTAGGGTGTTAGTGTTGAAGCATGCCTTTTAGTCATGGATACTTATTAAGGTAGTATATTACAGTATCAGCTAGTAGTAGCTAACTATCATGTAGGTGTTGTGGGAATTCAGTCCATAAGTAGGCATATCTAGAAAGTTTCATGACCATTCTTTATTGTAAAAAATGTATTTATTTATTTCACATTTATTGACTGGAGAAGTCTGTCTGGGTACAAAGGCCCCTTTTCAGCAGAGGACAGGTGAGAAATGCTCTAGTACATTAAAAAAATCAAACTTTTTTAAGTTATATAATATCAACAATGTCAGGCAGAATATAATTAAAATAATTTTTATAGTGCTGAAATAGATAAGCTATATGCAGTAGATCATATGTATAAGCGCATTCCAGACAGTTACAGTGTCATGACATATGCATATATGTCTATGTATTGTGGTCCGTTAAAACACCGAAGTTCAGAAATTCATAAAATAAACAAATTTATTGTAAAGCCAAGCAAAAGTCCGAAGACTGTCTGAAATTTATTATTGAATATACAGTTGAAATAAGTCCCTAACAAACACCAACTACAAGATAGGGGAAATAAAAGGCATGTTCAGAACAGCTTATGTATCACAAAAGGGTTTCTGTATTTACTCTTTTTGAAAAATAAACTTGAATTGGGCCCTCAAGCAAATTATAAAGAAACATTGTTAAACAATGATTCTGTGATTATCATGCTCTCCGTACATCCACAAACACATAAGAAAAATTAGACAGTTGTTTATTAGTATTGATTTCAACTGTTTATTTGTCGGCAGTGGGAACGTTTTCTTTATTACTTTACTTTCTCTTTAAGTATAAAACACAGTCACAGACTAAAAGCGGGTACTGAAACATGTCTGAAAAACTAGTACATATCAGCACAGTAGCCGTATACACAGAACGATAATAAAAACAAAAATAAATTTTATTAAAACAGGTAAGTGATTTTGCATTATAAATGCTTCATCAGACCAAACAGCTTCTTATAAATAAAATCATCACATCAATTCAAATCTCCATTGGTCAATAAAATAGAAAGTATCAATAGTTTTAGTAACTAAGCAACGAAATATCACATAGACCACACTCTCCAATGGAACAGCAGTTCTGTTACAATTTAACTAATGCATTAAATAGATCTTTAAAGGCATATAGCCTAATAAAAGTTGTAAAAAATATATGACACACAGATACTATATAACATCATAATAACATAGTAATTACATAGAGACTATTAAAAATATAACAAACTTAAAAATAATATAGACAACTATTGTACTAAAAACAAATAACTCATGGCAGCAGTGAATCAATAAAATATCAAAAACCTAACTAAATAGCTAAGCTATCACAGGAACACCCCTAAAACAGAACAAAAGATCATTAGAGTTCCAGGAACTGTTTTTCTGGCAATCTCTAGTCAATAAGTTATTTGACTAGAGACTGCTGGTATCTGTAGAGGTGTGGATATTCAGGGGCAATTTGAGCTTTGCAGGTGCATACTTTTTGTAGAAGGAAGTCGGAGAAAACTATGGGTGGAAGTAACAGACAGTATCCATAGAAGAATATACATTTTCTAATTTTCTTTTACCACAATCAACTTTGTGTGTGTGTGTGTGGGGGTGCTCTTGCATTTCTCTCAACTTCTTTGCACAAAAATTCTGGACGTAGCCAAAAATAATGGGGGAAAAAATCCAGGTACATTTTAAGTATTACTCTAATTCACTTAAAAAGCTAATAGAACAACAGATTTTGCATCAATGTACATTTTCCAAGGAAGAAGAAATATGAAACACTAATATCTAACTTTATTGACTTGACTGTAATCCTCTGATTTGTAAGAAATTCAGAAACAGACAAAAGAAACTGAGGCAAAAATGAATGACATTCTGCAAAAGTAGGGATTGTTGAGAATATTGCTCTCTGCACACTTCTCAACTTTACTCAAAAAATTCAGGATATAGACAAAAATGGGGGGATAAAATTATGGGACAGGTTTTAATATTATCTTAATATTAAAAGTTAATAGAGCAATAGGTTTTGCATCAACATGCATTTTCTGAAAAACAACAAAAGTGAAAATCTAATATCTTGCATTGTTGAGTTATCTATAAACCTCGGTGGTTTACCAGAATATCAAAAAATGATGTGGGACAAAACAAAAATATGATAAAAACCAGGATTGTTCTTCCAAACAAGAGAAGTATGTATTCTGCATAACTTTTGAATTATGCAGGGGTGGAAATACAAGGATGCATATAAATACACACACACTCACCTAGGTACACTCACTTACACACACTCTGAAGTTAGGATTCTATATCATTTTTCCAGAAAAGAATGTATGCAACTGTGTAGACTATATATGCCTGGTGATGCTTATCTTGGGGAGTCATTCATAAGAAAAATTCTCCATTGCAGTCATTCTCTATAACTAAGTGACTTATGGCCAGTTGGTGAAAATCACAATATATGGATAGTAGTTTTTACCCAGATATCCCACTATCTCAGATAGAAAATAAATAAATAAAATAATACATTATAAATTAAATAAAAAAAACTTAATAAACAAAGAAAATAAAATCAGCTGAACTGTATCACAACACTTGGCTCTCTGGTTCATTTCCTATGGGAATGTGGCTACAGTCTGATTGGGAGTTGAGCTGGTATATGTGATGCTAATATATTTCTCTGAAATCCACTTTCAATGGATGTGGAGTTTGCCTTTTTCTCCACTGTTGTGCAATTGTAGGCTCAGTACAAATAAGTTAGGGGGTAGGTGTATTCCAGCACATGAAGGGAATAAAATCTTTGTTTGAGCTTCAGCATGAATGGATTGCTTGCAGAATGATGCGTTTGCAGTTTGTGGATTCATGGTAACAGAGTTCATAGACACATCATCAACCCAGTTTCTTCATAGGCTACAGTTTTTGTAAAGTTTGCTTGTTCTCTCTCTCTCTCTGTTGGCTTTTACCTGGATGTCTTGTTTCTTTCCATACTCCAAAAATATACATCCGGGAAACTTGCAAGGTAATGAATTGCACTTTGTTGTGTGCAATGTTTATGATAGTATTTGTCTGGTGATGGACGATATCCTGTCCAGGACTGAATTCTGGCATTATGTCTGTTGCTTGCTGGAACATCATCTAGCTTGTTGCACCCCAGAACTGGAAGAATCAGCTAATAAAAACGAGTAAATGTTTGAATGAACACAGTGCCCTTCATTTGCATTTTCATTCCCAAAGTTATGTTGAAGGTCTTCTTTAGCCTTTCTGCACAGATCTGTTGGCTCTTTCTACTATTCAATACAAGGTTATTAAGTTTTACTAGGAAGTAAGGTTTCCAACATTGCAGTTTTTTTTTTGCTTTTATGTTTACTTTCATGACAAGTTTCTCTTTATGTGACCTGGCATTATCAGTACGTTAGTTTTGGCCAGCTAGGAAAAAGGTGGTATTTTAAATAGCTTTCAAAGAATGTTATCATTAATAGTGTACTATTGGAAGGTCTGGGTCTTTTATTATGAATAATCTTAAAGCCTTTATTTGCTAGTTCAGTGAAAGGAAATGTAGGACAAAAGGAAATCATTTCGGAATTGGTTTGGAAGCTCTTACTTCCCCAGTATTAAGCAGCTTTGCCTGCTGCTGAACAGAAAGACGTACAGAAGTTCAGGCTGTGACAGGCACATCCCATTAGCCACTGGTACAGCAGCAGCATACAACATTATGCTGATAATCCATCTGTTTTATACTCCAAATCCCAAGCTTTTAATTCACAGCTTTAGCCAGAGATAAGCATCATCCTAAAAGAAGAAGTTGGATTTTTTTACAAAGCAATTATAAAGTAGAATATGGACTGAGAAGAGAAGGGGAGCAACCTGAGTGTGTGAGGAATAAGATCTTGCACCAAAGCAGAATCATGCAGTGGATTCAAACAGGTACCAGTGCTGGAAGTTTAAAGTACAATTCACTAACTTTTCTGTCATCAGAAGGGCTGGTTTAATTAATTAGCATGATCTACTGCTTTTTCAGAGAACCAACAGATTGTTCATAAGACAACTAATAAACAGAGCTGCTCTTACCTGTTATACAATTTCTGGTGTATTTATTATCATATTACAAAGGTAGCTGTCATTGACAAAGGTAGATTTGTACACTAATGGATTTCTGTGTAGCTGTATATCATGTAAGAAAGCCTGTTTGAACATGTTTTGATATAATGTAATCTTAATACTAAAGATACTGGGTTTGTTCATTGCTGGATTTATATGTGCCTGTCTTTTTGATTGTGTTATGATGTAATGCAATCTTAATACTAATAGCAGTATCTGTAAGCTCCTTGCAGGATATGAAAAGTACCTGTACATGAGAAAAGGACATACTCAGGAAGAGTAACTTACAGAAATTATTATGTGTTGGTGTATTTCATGTGAGCTGTACACTTGTCTGATATTTTACTTGTGATACATGACCATATGTCAGATTCATAGTATTTTATACATGCTATGCTATGGAGGGCATGTAAAATCTGGTTTTCTAGAATTCTCTGTGTTATATTTTGAGTGTTGAGGTAAAGACAGCATAGGATGATGGTAAATGTTTTGGTTGCTAAGCTTGGGACCTAGATTAAAGCCCATATTCATAGACTTCTCATAAAGCGTAGCATATTTGTGCCTCTGTGGGGCCTGTCAGGAATAAAACTAAGTTTAAAAGTTAATTACCTAGGAGAATTCATTTGCCAAAGCTTTTGTATCAACTGCAAACATAGACCTTTGGTTAATTTCTTATTTAGAGTATACCAAACTGTTTTGTAATTTTAGGTGTTTCCATACATAGAGCATACCAAACTTTTGTTTAATGTTGCTTTTTAGTCATGTAGTTGAGTCCAATCCTTCATTACCCAAAGAAACTGTTGTGTACCTATTGTTACTTCATTTCATCAAACATCCACAGCTGTTGCATACCTATGGATGTTTCTATACATTGAATATACAAGCTTTTTGTGTACCTATAGTTGTTTGTTTTTCAAAATAACTCTTTATGGTAAGAAATTTAAGTTGTAAGAAAGCACAAAAAACAATAAATACACACAAAACTGAATAATGAAATATAGAATACACAGACAAAACTGTGTAAAACATTATAGCTATTTTCATATGTCGCACAAACAGGCTAGTTGTGTACCTGTGGTTAGTTTCATATATTGAACGTGCCAAACTGTGTTTGTATACATTGAATATACAAAACTGTTGTGTACCTATAGTTAATTTTCTCATGTCACACATATCAAGCTGTTGTGTATTTGCAATTAGTGTCATGTGTGGAGTATGAAATCTGTTTGGTATCTATGCTTAGTTTCAGAAATACAAGTATAATTTTACCATGCTTTATTACACAGCATCTCTTCTTTAGAAGTTTTCATTTTTATGACCTTGTCCTGTGTTTTGCAAATGGGATAGGGACATACAGCTTGTTTTTGCCTTTGCAGCCTTTAATTATAAGAAAGCACTGTACAAGGAAAAAATAATTAAATGAAGAAATAGTATCCTTGTTTGAGCATGCAAGAGACAGGCAAAGCGTAGAATGTGAGAAAAGTAAATGTATGCAGTGAGGTAGTTTACATGGGAAAAGTGCGAGTGGCAAGGTTGCATAAAGAATATATTGCTATAGAGACTTACAGATATATTTTGAAGAAGATAAATGGAGAAAAAAGATACCAGTAACAGACTGGCAAATCTAGATAAGCATTTTGATGGTCGTCTGTTAAGCATGTGTATGTCTTTTGAACTTCTGTAAGATGTTTGTTTTTGTAGTCAGTTTTATATTAATTTGGTGCTTTGGGTACTGAATGTGAATGCCAAGTGCCAGGTATATCATGCAGTAAATATGTCTGCTTAATATCTTCTTTTATGAGAAAGAGGGCAGGTTTAAAGGTTATTAATAACACAGATGACATTGAAATGTATTGATAAGAACTGTGAAAGAAATGCTGTGTAAATGGAGACTTCCTAGACTCATTACAGCTGTGGGCTGAAAAATAATCTACAGTAAAGACTGAGAAATGTAATGCACATGAGGAAGCAGACACATTATGAACAGTGAGCTGTAAAGGAAATTATTGAAGGGAAAAGATCTATGCTTTCTGAGCACTAGATTCACTAACCACTGCAGAACGGTTTAAATGACAGTAGACAGGGATGGCAAGTTTTATTGTGAAATTGGTCAGATCAAAAAATGTTATATTTTTAATGACTCCATGTATTATTATGTAAAGCTGTTTTAGGACATACAACAGTTATCTAGGTGCTTAGATTAAGTAGTGGCATCAGAGAACATGAATCAGTGGCGTTAAGGGCTACAAAACCTATAAATGGTATAATGAATAAGATGCATGTGTCTAGCAGAAGATTACAATGTGACTGATTATTCATTGGAGGGTAGAGCTACTGTGGTAAGGAAGGCATGTATAGGAGTTGATGATGAAGAAACAGCATGAAGGAAATGTTTAGATTGCAATTATAGCATCAGAATGAAGACCTTGTTTGACAGCATAGTTGTGCAGTACTGAGGAGTAAGGTATTACAAAAAAAATGTCAATAAAATCTCTGTGCTGATACTGCATAAAACTATATCAACAGAAGACAGTAAGGCTAGTACTTATGAGTATACAGAATAAGAACAGCAATAACAACTCTGAGCATTTATGTATTGATTTCTTCAGGATGGACAGTATATAATTTTTTCCCAGTCAGCCACCATACAACTCTGTCAGATCATCAAAGATGTTGTGTAAGGAAAAAATATGTGCAGAATAAGAAGAAAAATACATTCAGGAGTAAAAATTCATTAGAGAAGAAAAAAAAAACCTGCTTATACACTAATAATAATATGGGCTTTTTGAGAAGGAACCATTTGTTAAAATGGCAGTTGTTAGGGAATGTTTAGGAAGAGTTTGTGTGTGACATGACTGATTGGAGACCATGCATTCTGGGAGGCTACACAACTGACAAAATAATGTTGTATTTATTAATTTGTTGTGAGCAGCAGATTTTGGAAATATGGTTATGATTAGAAAAAAAGCTGTGCATATCTCGGGTACTACATATAAGAGATGAGCATCTCTAAAATAAAAAGAGGGGCTGAAGGTGAGAATGAGGAAAAATGAAGTCCGCTGATGAGGTGCTGTGTGTATTGGAAGGCTATGCTGGACCACATTATTAGAAACTGGTATATGCAAGACAGCTCTTGTGTACTCTGACGTATTAAACTGCATTGGAAATGGCTAAATAAAAATAGGTTATATGTGAATAACTGAAGTCTGTGAGACTAAGAAGGGGTAGGCACTGTGATTAGAACATAAGGGCTATTTTCTGTGGGGAAGGAATTTTATGCAATTGTTAAAAGCCAAAATGCTGTTTGCTGTACACGACAGTTTGTGTTCTACTGGTATGTGGAAATAGTTAATGAGAGTGTCAAAAACTGAATGTGCATTATGCAAATGTAAATTCCTGACAGACAAAACTAAGCCCACCTAGAAAAGATTTTTTTTTAATGTGTCCATTTGCTGCTTTCTCAAACAAGTGTTCTTGGTTTGCTTTCTTCATATGGCTTATTGGATATAGTTCCGTTACAAGGACATTGAGTCATAATTCATTTTCAGGTAGGTTACAGAGGATGAAAAGAAAGTAAGAAAAAGAATGTGCTGTCTAAACAGACAAGTTCTTAAAGAGGACATTCTGCAAATGGCGTAAAAAGACTTTCTGCCGTTCTGCTGGAAGTCACAGAAGATACCCTTTACTTTCTTGATAAGCTGAAGTTTGGTATTATATGATCATGTATGTAACATGCGTTTTCCTATGTGAATTCTTTTTTCAGTCAAATGAATTTCAGATCTTTGTAGCAGTACTCATCCTCTGCAGTTTGAGTATCCTCATTTTTTTCAACTACAGCCATAAATGACATTGCTAGGAAGTGGCATTTGAGGTACACGTTGTAGTTGCCCTAATATAGAGGCAATATGCAACCATTTGAATGCTAAAAGTCTAGTGTACACAAAAGCAGCGTTATGACAGCTTTAGTTTCAGTTTGTGACCTTGGCAGAGCTTAACTACTTCAATAAAAGATTTTTTTCGACCAAGTTAATCATTATATAAAGCATGAAAACAGTCTGTTAGCATCCCTGATGAAAGAAAACTATGCCTCTTAGTTCACTGTCATGTCCCACTTATTGTTGTTAATCCCATGTAACAAAATAATCCCCAGTTCTTCTGTCTTTGTACTTTGCCACCCTACTCTTCATTCCGTCTTCAACACAAAATGAAAACAACCCTTTTCACTTCTTTCATCTATGTGCTGTTACCCCCTTTTGTTTTCATTTTCATATACTAAAAAAAAAAAAATTGTTCCTCTCTCTTTCTTTACTTTCTGCTTTAATCTCTCTGTCCTAATACACTTCCATTACTGTGTTATTCATAATATGCCAACACAAAGATGAGGGAAGCCTTTCCATTTCATTGCTGTATGGATGTGATTCCCCCAAAGCCGCTTCTTACAGTGGCACTATATTATGACATTTTGGTGTAAGCAAATGAAAAGCAAATGCTAAGGGCACATAATAACACTTGTATAGCAAATACAAAGCAGACACTAACAGCACATAATAACATTTGTACAAACATGATCATAGTTTTGAAACCACTTGATGGCATTCTAAACAGCCATTATTTACAGAGGGCAGCAAGCAATAACCATTATTTACAGAGGGCAACAAACAACAACCGCTATTTACCGAGGCAACAAGCAACAGCCACTGTCTTCAGAGGGCAACAAGCATACAACTGGTGATTTTCAATGTTTTATAATACATGCAGACAGATGTGAATGCATGTATAAATACAGTTGTGTATATTTATACATGTAAATATACGCATGTGAAATGTGTACTTGTGTGTGTGTGTGTGTGTGTGTATGTGTTTGTGTGTGTATATATATATATATATATATATATATATATATGTATATGTGTGTGTATACATGCACTAAGAAACATTCCTCTGTCTCCTCCACCTGTAGACTTCTCAGTCCTAATTCTGTGACTGTAACCCACTCTATCTTGTGCTTTCCCCAACATACCTGGTTTCTTACATGTTAGCTCTCATCTCCCCTTCTCTCTTTTTATTTGTAGGTTATCTACCCTGAACACCTAAGAAAAACAGAAAACAAAATGACCAACTAACTATTCCTTGACCTGGTTGCAAAGTGAAAAACTACATTTCAATGGACAACTCAATTCTTGCCTGAACTGTATTCCACTGTATTAATGTATGTAAAGTAATTATCACATCTGATAAAATAATGTTAGCCGACTTGTTTTAAAGGCATCCTGGACATCACCAAACTATTCTCTGCAGACCCCTCCCCCCTTTTTTCTGTCTAGCATGTTAAATCCTCTTTCACCACCTTTTCCTTTAACAACACCACTATCTCATCAGAACCCCACACAAAGCTCCTTGGAGTAATCATCGATGACCAACTTAAATTTGACCTCCATGTACACAACTGTATAAAGAAAACCCACCAAAATCTTGGCCTACTCTATAGAAACAAAGGGTTCCTTACAGCCAACTCCACAGTCTCACTTACCCAGACTTATCTTTTCCCTAACCTCTTCTACAGCTCTCAAACCCTTACTAACTTACAGTCCCCCCTCTACTATCCAAACTCAAAACCACATACAACAAAGTAGCCAGGTTTGCAGCTAACCTCCCAAGAAAATCACACCACTGTCTTGCTTTCCAAACACTCAGCTGGTTAGAGTTTCCTAACCAACTCTTATTTACTCAACTTCTCATCAACTACATTATCTAAAAAAACCCGCCTGCTGCCCTAGCATATCCTCTCTTGTCTCCCTCTGTAACCCATGTTCCCTCAGAAGCTCAGATCAAATTCTCTTACAAATTCATAAACCTAAAAAAATCATATGGACAAAACCTGTACAGCTACCCTGCTGTTCTGTCATGGAATAATCTTTCCATGGCCCTCAGAAATATTACCCTTGATCATAAATTCAAGACAACTCTCAGAAAATACCTATGCAGCACCTGGAGTTGTCATTGCAATCATCCCACTTGAAATCTTCCCTTCCCTCTTTCCTCCTTTATTATTCTCCCTCCCTCACTTCCTTTCTACTTCTTCCTTTCCCACAATTATGCTGTGTATTCTAACTTCTTGTGTATTACAACAATAATCGAATACTGCTCTCCATACCCCTTCAAACTCCTGCCCCTAGTAATCTGACCCTTATTTCCTTTCATTCTTCTACCTCACGCTGTAACTCATCTAACTAAATGTTGTGATTCTCATGCTGGTCCACCAATAACATTTGTTTTGCATTTTTGCCACTTTGTTCTTACCTACCTCCTCAATACGTACTACTTACTTTAAATGCCTCATTTGCTGAGATCTGATACTTGCACTGCAATTAGTCATTAGTTTAACCTTTTTTATATATACTTTTTATTGTGTTTATTATATGTTACTTTACTGCTGTTAATTTTCTACTTGCATAATTTGTACTGTGAATTTTTAACTTGAATAATCTGTACTGTGGAGCTTTTCTCTCAGGGCACAAGCTCAGTTGGACTATTCCGGTCAACAAATGTCAAGTAAATAAATAAATACTTGTATATGTATGTATGTATGTATGTGCATTTTATGTATGTGCATTTTATATATGTGTGTATATAGTACAACATAGCTGAACATTAGTGATCGAAACTCACCCTACTGAAAATATAGGAAGAACCATTTGCAAAAATTGGTCAAATAACACTATCAGGAACTCCAAACATAATTTATTTGACTAGTGTTAGTGTTACCAGAAGGATATTTTCTAAGGTAAGATCTATGTTTGGAGTTATGGACAAGGCAAGGGTTAGGGTTAGGGTTAGCATCCATTAGTAAGATGGGTTATCTGTAGTCCTAATCCTGTTCATGCTGCATACCACCAACCCTACAACTTACCTGAGAAAAAAAACTTTCCAGAACAGGTTCATAGGCTCATAGGTGTATAAAAGGCTAACGATCACTAGGGCCTTTATAAGCCTAGCCGTGCAACCCAAATGTGTCCCACAAGTTATATGTTTTAAACATTTATAATACAGGTGATTGTTGGTTATGACATGATTTACTGATTGCCTCTGTCCATCAGAGATGTGGGTATCACATCAGGGGAGAATTTTCAATTTCCCATCCAGTGGTCCAAGTTACACTTAAATAGGGTTAGGGAGGGACTTTTTTTCACATGGATGGGGATTCTGTTCCAGAGGAAGGGAATTCTCTGAGACAATTCTCTCTCCAAGGCATCCTATTTCCATTGCAAGCAAATTTTAGGTCTTTAGAACTAGTAGTTCTGATGCTGTTTGTTTTGTGGATGTGCAAAAGGTTCATCAGAGTGGCAGCCAGGAATGCCATGTATGTAGGCATAGATCACCACTCAATAGTCTGTAAGAGACCCTGCATAAGATAGAGCTTGGAGGCGATCTGCTTAGGGCATTGTGTTTATGACCTGTACTCCTTTTTGTAAGGCTGTTTTGCAGATGTTCAAGTTGCTGCATGTGTCTCATCAGGTGCATACCAAAGGGGGCATTATACTCAATGATGGGTCTGATGTGGGCCTAGTATAGTGGTAAAATAACTTCCCTCGATCAAGATGGCATGCATTTACTTTTAAGTTGAGCAACATAGAAGGATTTCCTTACTACCTTGAATACATGTTGATCAAAGGCCATGTTACTGTCTACATGTGTTCCCAGATTCCTGACTAGTGGGTCATCTCTTAGGGGTATTTTACTGACATAGGATAATAGGGTGGGCAACCTCCTAAAAGTGCCGTAGTGCATTTGTCTGCACTGAGCTTTTAAGCCATGGCTTTGGCACCAGTCATATGTCTGTGTTAGTTAGACCCTCTTGTAAGATGTTAGTGTTTTTTTTTGGGGGGGGGATTCAATGGCTGCTCCCAGTTTTCAATCATCTGCAAACTTTGTCAGCCAGTGCCCTTTGAGATTTAACCTTGACTTCTGAGAAGCAGATACCAAAGAGGAGCGGGCCCAAGACAGAGCCTTGAGGACTCCACTGGCGACTGGCCTCTTTGAGGAGGCAGTCTCACCAATCCTAACTCCCTGGGACCTATCTGTGAATCAGCTAGCTATCCAACATATTATATAGTGGTTTATGCCTAATTCCATAAGTGTTCTACTATTGCCAAAGTGGGGTGTTGTATCAAATGTCTTAGCCAGGTCAAGGTAGGCAGTATGCACTGTTTTACCCTCATCCATTGCCTGTGTGACCTTCTCAAACAAGTCCACTAGGTTACGTAAGCATGACCTTCCTTTGACAAAGCCAAACTGGGATGGAATCAGTTTCTGAAGGTCTCCTATGTCTAGGTTGATCATTTACATATTTCTTTCCATAGCTTTGCATATAACTAGTCAGACTAATGAGTCTGTTGTTTCTGGGATCTGTTGATGGCCCACCCTTATGAAATGGGATGATGGCTGCAACTCTCCATTCTTGTAGCAAAAGCCTGTTTTAAGACTATAATTAAATAGTAACTCCAGTGGCCCTAATATGTTATGTTTTAAACTATTCAGGAGGCATTCTAGGATATTATGAGAGCCCACTGAGGCTGTGTTCTTGGCCTTAGTAATTGCAGCAAGGACGTGTTCTTTATTTATAGTTGAAAGGGTTATGTTTGAAGGTATTTCTTGGGAGGTGGCTGGGGGTTAGTGGGGAGGGATAAAGTTGGAACTGAATTTGTCAGCCAGCAAATTCACTATATCATCCATATCAGTGAATGTGACACCATTAACCACCAGGTCAGCACACTGCTGGGTGCTGCCTTGGAGGTTTCTGACATAGCTGAAGATGGCCTTATGGTTTTTGTTTGGCTGGGAGGCTATCTTGACATCAAAATTGGTTTTATTGAACTTTAAGCTGATATAACCCTTGACTATCCGACCTGCATTTCAAATATAAAAGATTACTTTTATGTTTATAACTTTTCTACACAGCACTTTAATTCTGATGTTGCTGAGTTGTTCAGTAAAGGATTTTCATTTGTACCTGTGAAACACTGTAGTGTTGTTGACTTGGTTTTAGATCTGAAACTTTTTGTCAGAAATTTTAATTTTAAACTGTTGTTCAATAATGCAACTTCTAATTTTTGTTGTACGCCTCTACAGAGGGAAAAGTTTATTTAAGTCTGTTTTGCCAAACTGTCTATTACTATTTGAAAAAATGTGTGAGTTTGATTTTAGGGCGCTTATAAAAAAGTCATTGACAATGTAGACAACTTAAGTAACAATGAAAGATCTTTATTAACAAGTTTTTGTAAGGATAGAACTTGAGGGTGATGAAACCTGACAAGGGGGAGGGGGTAGTGATTATGTCCAAACATGATTATATTAACAGGATGAATGTGTTTGTTGGATGGCTCATTATATGAAGAAGTCTCACTAAATATGGTGAATATTTCATATAAGAAAATTGACCTGTTAATTAAGGACATGGAAGACCGGGGCAGTTAGACCATGCTACTGTTGAATTTCTTTTTACCAAATACCCCAAAGTATCTAGTATCTTTGGAATCCCAAAGATACATAAGGACAAAAATGACCCCCTAGGAGACCCATAGTTAGTGCATCAGGTTCTAAGATACAGTCTCTAAGGAAATATATGGACACAATTCTTAAGGAAGCTCTAAAAGGTGAAGACCATATATGTATAGATTCTTGGCACTTTCTAAAAAAACTAAATAGTGTAGAATTTAATTCCAGTGTAACATTTCTAACTGTGGACTTGTCAATCTGTTTAATGTGATCCTACATACCATAGGGAAAGAATGGTTCCAAGAATTTTTATTCAAATCCCATCTATTTATCAATGAACAAGTGGATGTTTTTGGTGACCTTTATGGAAACCATATTAAGAAACAATTTTGTCTTTTTTGAGAGGCAGCATTTTTCTGCAGAAGACTGGAGTGGCAGTGGGGGCTGTTTGTGCCCCCATATTTGCTAACATTATTATGCTAATAACGGAATGGAAATATTTGTTTAACTCTCAGTTTAGGGACAACTGGAAATTATATTTACTTTACCTAGACAATCTGTTTTTTGTGTGGACAGGGATGTTTCAGACATATGTAGCTTTTTGGATTATCTAAACAATACCATATCATTTCTTAAATTTATTTTTACTTATAATAGTAGAAGTATTAACTATTTGTATGTGGAAATAAAAAAAGACACTGAGAATTTATGTTTTAAAAGTAATATTTATAGAAAGCCCACTTAATGCAACAGTCTCTTAAATTATAACAATAGTCATCTAAAGCATGTGAAAAAGGGTATAGTTAAAGGCTAGTTTGTTAGATTGGCCCATATGGTCACTGATGAAGTTGAGTTTTTGACACAATGTGATGTCCTTACTGACATGTTCCTTTCTAGAAAATACCCACTAGGTTTAATAGAAAAAGTTAAGTATGAGATTTTTGAGAAAAGGGAAAATAGAGTCATCTTTCCCTTATTGAGTAAAAGTACGGAGAACTATGATTTACATAATGGGGTCTTAGAGGATACTTTGAATACAAATAAACAGGAATATTCCTGTTCGTTTATCACTAAGTTTTCTTCTGACCACCAAGGTATTTATGATATGTTGATGAAGAATTGGCAAATATTTTGTGGACAGTATGGGTTGTTCGACAAGTTTGGTTATAAACCCCATCTAGTTTTCAGAAGGGGTTCCACAACTAAAAATATACTTGAATGGAGCAATCAAAACTGCAGTAGAAAAGGTAGTCTGAAGAGATGTGGGTTTTGTTCACAGTGTCCACATATATTGAATACAGATAAGATCAGAATTAATCACATTACCATTCAGCCTAATGGAAATTTTAACTGTAATTCTGTTGGGGATGTCTATGCTGCTTTATGCTGCCACTGTAGTAGCTTCTATATAGGAAAGACAAAAAGAAAATTTAGGGAGAGAGTATATGAGCATATTACAGATATAAGAAATACTAATAGTAATAATGCCCTATGTAGACATCATAAGAATTTTCCCACACATAGTTTCAAGTTTGTAGTTTTGGAAGGATTGAAAAAAAGATCTGTGTGGTGGTCCATGGGCTGATTTATTAGAGTTTAAAGAACTTTATTGGCAAATAAAATTGAATTCCCATGTACAACCTGGTTTAAATGATTGTATTAGTATAGGCAGTTATTTCAAACTTATTTCTTATATGATTTAATGTAGACAGAAGCATTGGGGGAAGTCCTTTTATAGTCTTCATTTAATTTGATTAATTGAATAATTTTTTATTTGTTTTAGGATTGGGTATAATATGTCATGTGCTTGTTGCTTTTACTGTTTTATATCACTTAGTTGTTTTTAAAATGTTATTCTGATGAAGTCAGTTATTATAAACTGACAAAAGCACTAAATAATAAAGTTCTTGCTGATATTTTGGTATCCTGTTTATGTTGGTGGTTCACTTGGATCTGTTTTTACATGGCGGTAGGTTTGCCAATTTGGCATCATCTAAAAAAGGGTCTATGGGGAAGGATAAAGTTTTAGACAGTATTCGAAAGCTTAGAAGAGGCAGGTGCAGACCATCCCTGGCAAAGCAACATCATTTGTTAACCATGTCTTCCTGTGCTAACAAATATTGTAGCCCCTTAGAATGACACCAGAAACTCAGCCAAATGTGAAAATCAGTCATCGTTTGTTGGTACTGTGGCATCATTCTTGGTGAAGGTAATATGCTGCTCATTGCCAGGCTCATACCAACCTGAGGCACATAGTTAGAGAGAGCTATAAGGGTTATCTTCATATACTCTAGGAAGGTACATCTCAGGTCATTTACACCTACATGAACAATGATAGAATCATACTCATACCTGTGATGCAGTGACTTGAATGCATGCATAATTGGCAGATCCTGGCTCCAGATAGGTAACCAACCAATATCTTCTCCCTGTTAAGCCTGGTTAGAGGGATATCAGTATGTCTTACAATGGAGTCCCCCTATGACTAGAGTCCTGCAAAGTGTGCTTGCTTCCCCTATGAGCTTTGTGTTTTGGGCTGCATTGATTGAGCCTGTATGTATGTTGTTAGTTGTTGCTTTTGTTGAGTGCTTTTGGTTTTTTTGAGGATAATCTTTGCTGATGGGTGTTCTAGGAGGTCTTTTTTTTGTTTAGGAAGATTACATTTAACTCCTTAGCATATGTTGCTGCATGTGTGTGTTGTGTGCTATGTGTAGGGAGTGCTGTGTGCATGGTTTTGACAACCTGATGTGTGATTTTGGGTGAGAATTTAACCTCCTGTGACATTGTATATGTACACCTCTCGAATACTGTACGCATTACATTAAGGAATAGGTGGTTGCAAGTAAACATGAGACATTTTCTACACTTTCTCAAGACACTCATATCCAACAAGCTGGCTACAGAGAAATTAGGAAATTACATATCCATGTTGCCCTGTCCCCTAATTGGTAAGTTACAAGGATGCGGTATATGGGAGTTAACAGAAGGCTATTAAGGTTGCTTTTTGGGAAGGGGTTGGAAGCAGACTAGGCTATAAAATACTAAATTTAACTGTATTGCCACATTGTGCAACTAGCTGCTTTAAGCCTGTATATTGCTTTATAAGGCACAGCCTTATGGGCCATTCTAAAGGGTAAATGTGCTTGTAGATATCTGCATCTGTACAGGGCACTGGCATGGCTAGCAAATGTGATGAAGTTATACCAGACTAAAAATACAGAAAACTAACTACTGAGCCCTTTGGTCACTAAAATGACTACACTTAGAGCCTTTTTGATGCTTCCCAGCTTAGACAGACCAGGCAAACACCTACTGCCATTAAATGAATAATCCTATTCCTCCTAATGTAAAAGCTCAGTAAAAGAGTTTCCTAAATGAAAAGCTAGCACAAGCTGACTAAAACTTAAGGAAAGGCAGTAAGCATTTCAAGATAGCAGTGTACTTTAAACAGCTTATAAAAGTGTGATTTAGTCAATAAAAGTACTTTGCTATGCAGAAATGAGCCAAGAGCCACTCAGTTGTGCAGACTTTGTAAAGGCACTGAAAACAAGGTAAGATGATTAATAAGCCCTTCGGCCAATAAAACAACTACATACGGGAATCTCTAGTATGTTTCCCCAACCAATGCAGACCAGATTATCACCCACTGCCACTGTCTCTGTCCTCTTGATGTAGAAACACAGAAGAGGGCTTGCCTGAGTGTAAAATAATGCACTACTTTATCCAACATCTAGCTAGATAATGAATTTAGAGTAAGTAAATCAGTATAGCAGACAATGAGAGGCAATTGTTTTCCCAAAATAAGCACAAGGAAGGGCAAATAAATAATTCAAGATAGTGGCAATTTAGTAAGGGAGGAGCATATAAAGTTTAATTTGCATTAAGGGTGGGCTGCATAAAAATCACCAAGTTTAAAAAACAGATCAACGAATGACAGGTTGGGTGGGAAAAATAGCCATCAGGGAGTCACAAACAGTGCTTGAAGTTTTCTCAGTCCTTGAGTCTTATCAGAAAAGACAAGGCCATAGATATACTCTGTGTATTAACATAACATTCAAGAAACAAATTAACCCATGGAAAAAAGCATGTGAAATGTGTACAGCCTGAGTAATTTAAGTAATTTAAGTGTCCATCTACCACATGGAAGAAAAACACTAGGCCAAGCAGATTTCCCAAAACAGAAAACAAATTGGAACAGGTTAAACAGAAAGCAACTCTATCAGTTTAAACAACACTGACACACAAAAATGCATTACTTTCCTCATCAGTAGGAGTCACCAACAATACTCATAGTTTTTGCAAGCCTTGAGTCTTATCAGAAACGACAAGGACACAGATAATACTCTTTGTATTTAAGTATAATTCAAGAAACAAATTAACCAATGAAAATGTATGTGAAATGTGTGCAGCCTGGATAATTTAAATGTCATTTTGCCACATAGAACAAAAACACCAGACCAAGCAGATTTCTCAAAATAGAAAACAAAACAGAACAGGTAAAACAGAAAGTTGCTCAGTTTAAGCAACTCACAGACACAAAAAGAGATTACTTTCCTCAAAATTGGGATATCAGCAAGAGTGCTTGTAGTTTTTGCAGGCCTTGAGTCTTATCAGGCTTATCAGAAAAGACTATATAAAATTCAGACACATATCACATACATTACCATGCACATAAAATGCTGAATATATTCCTATATGTAGCCCTTATTATAATCTTAACCTGCAAACACTGACAATGCCCCATTACCTATCCTGTACTCTAACCCTGACCCGCAAACACTCACCCACATACTTTCTGTATATCCAACATCATTGAGGATTTGTTGAGCATTGATTAAGATTTGAACCTCCTAGCTTGCATGGGAACAGCCAAGTATTGCTCAAGATGACCTGGAGACTGCGGCTAGGGGTATGGAAGTATAGTCTATTCTGTTGAGCCAGCTATGACCTCGTGTCAGATGTCACATGATAGTTACTTTAGTATCTAAGAAAACTATGGAATCAGGACACACACTATCTGAAGCATGTATTTCATTAGTAATGGATCTTCTTGATAGGTTCCTGTAGAGTTCTAGAAACTGTAATATGTCATTTATTCTTATGTTTCCAGTTTGGAAGTTCAGTACAACACACTCTGGAGTTCATTTAGGGGCCACCATCAAAACATACAGGCTCAAAGTCTGTGGTCAGTAACTCAGATGAAGAGCAACATAAATTTCAAAGTGGCCATATACACTGGGATCAACAGCTTAAATCTTGCAGCTGTAATCAAATTATGTCATGTGTGCCTGTAGGCACTGAAACCTGCACCACTGCTACCTATTTTGTATAAAAGTGGGTGCCTAGCCTTAAGGGCTAACAGTGTATG
This sequence comes from Protopterus annectens, assembly GCF_019279795.1. NCBI lineage: Eukaryota > Metazoa > Chordata > Ceratodontiformes > Protopteridae > Protopterus > Protopterus annectens. The sequence continues at coordinate 336,493,850 of NC_056751.1, read as the reverse complement.
AACACTACTGCTTTGGGTTATGACCATCACCTGCCTCACCCCAAACAGAACAGAGTTATAATCATTGGCTTGCCAGGATTTCACCAACCTCAGTGTGAGCCCAGAGCCTCTTAGAGCAATCCTACCAAGAGTAACTGAGACTAACCAAACTCACAAACCGCAAGTATACACACACACACACACACACACACACACACACACACACACACACACACACACACACACACACACACACACACACACACACACACACACACACACACACACACTCTCACACACACACACACACACACACACACACACACACACACACACACACACACACACACACAATCTTGATTCAGCTTTGTATGCACATTTGAGGCTTCCCAGATGTAAAAAGAAGTCCAAAATAGAAAGGAACATGTAGCAGCAGCCCTAGTTCAGCACTTCTACGTGGTTAGTATGATTTCAAAACCAAACATAATCTTTTGTTTTTTTGAACCAAGTGGCCGGAGCACACAGAAAGTGCAATTATAAAATAAGGTCATGTAGCTCTTGGTAGGAATCAATGAGTGTAAGTACAGTGAACAGTTCCAGTCTGCTAAAAAAGAATTGTTATACATTCCTCATAACTACTGAAATACGCAACTTCTCACATTTCTACATCTGGGAAAATATTTGCCTCTTGAAAATGGCCATTCATACAGCTTTGTTATCCTTTGAGATAAGGACAAGAGGATGTTCATTATATTGATCACTACTGCAGTAGTCTTAGCTATATGGGTTATAACCTAACAAGGATAAAACAGCCAGCCAGCTTCCAAAGCTTCAGGGCACCTTCAATGCACCCAAGCTGTCAGGCAGCTTGAACTGAGGTGACTAAAAGACAAGTTTGGTCACAAAACCCTTCAGAGATTTACTGCCACTGAGAAGTACTCTAAGGCTTTTGAAAATTGACAATCGTCTTGTGCTTTCCTTTGCAGGGCAGGTAAGTTCCCTTTGGGAAAACAAACTTCCATTTTCTTAATTTTTCTTTTTATTACTTTCCTCTTCAGGAAAGTTATTTTGTAGCTAAGACTATCCCAAGACTGTAATGCACTTTTAAATGGAGCACTCGTTTTTTCTGTCAGTTTAAAAGTAGTGTAAAGTAACTGAAAACGTATTTTGTGTGGATTAATTGTGTTTGTTTTACTTATGTGGGGCTGGCATAATTTTTTCAGTTCCTTGTTACTGTGTTTTTCTGTCAAAAAGTAACTCTTGTGGACTGGGAGTGTTTATCGTCAACTGTGGCTTGTCTTCCACAGGAAAGAGGCACCATTTTTGATTTGAACTACTGGTCCCATGGTCATTACTTCTTCCAATCATCAAAGGAAAAAAAAATAGGCAAACAACCTTTGCCAACCACAGATGGCTAGCAAGTTTCCTCAGCTACAGGTGGGTGACTCTCTTGTGACCATTTGTTGTACTTCGGACCACTCATCTTTTAGCTGGGATACCTCTGGAGTGGCACCTACTGCCACTATGGAGTGGGGTTAGCCACATACTCTGTGGCTGTTGGTATCCCCTTAGAGGTTAAAGGACAGCAACTCTTGTCAGTCCTGGGAAAGGGAACAGGGAATGCTTCCCTGTTGTGTCAGAATGCTGTGTCCATGTCTGGGCAAGCAGCAGCTGCAATTAGTAACATAATCGGCCCCATTTTTCCTTTCAAAAACAAATAGAAAACCAGGCATGTATCTACTCCTCCTCAATTTTCTTTGGATTTGAGTAGTTTACTGGGTCTGGCTCAGGGTTTAATTCTGGCTATTGCTCCCTCACATAAAGTAGTTTCTGATAAAAGAAAGAGGGCTTCCTCTTTTCCTGAAACATTCAAGATTCTGAATCTGAATAGGAAGATGCTGATATGAATACATTTTTCCTGTCAGATTTCTGATCCAGGCTCAGAGGAGAGCTGTGAATTTCCCTCTTTGGGTTTTCTGGTTCTCTGAGACTATTGCTGGAATGTGCCAGTATTTTCAGTGGGAAAACACTGAGACTCGGTCTTTCAGAAAGTACAATCAATTGTTGCAGGAGGATTTTCTTGAACCTATACCTATTCCTCCTACCCTGTCTGCTTTAGAGCATGTGTCTTACTGCCTGCAGACTTCCTGAAAGTCAGCCTGATGCCCTTAGAAAGGCAGATAGGATGCTAAAGTTCTTTAGCGTTTTAAATTTGTATATACTATTCCCAAACTTAACCCAGCAGCTGTAGCTTTATTTGATCCCACTGCTCTTAGGCACTTAGTTAATTCCAGTCCTCTTCTTTCTGATAAGGGTGGGACATATAGGAAAATGGCATATACATCTGTAACTTTGATTTTCACGATTTTGAATTGTCAGTCTCGTATGTTAAAGCTTGTTCTGACAAATTGTGAATGTATGATGAATGTTTTATCCACAGTGTCGTCTAGTGAGGAAAAAGCCACATTAAATAGGTTTTCTCTATTGTAGAGGTCACTACTCATTGTTCACAGTGTGTTTATGACTCTCTTGATACTTATGTAAGGGCTATGGCCTCTGGTACTGTTTTGAGGAATTTTGCATAGCTGCATTCTCGGAATCTCCCAGATGATGTTGGAATGAGATAGAAATTTAATGTTTGGCCCATCTGTTGTAGAGGTGATCAAAAAGTGTGATGAAAGTAACAAGCTGATCCAGAGAATCTCTAAGATTTTTCAGCCCTCCTTTTCCCAATTTTCCAATGGATTTTCTATCTCCTCATCCAATTTTGGTAAAAAAAAAAAAACACAATAAACAGTCTCAAGATAATGCAGGTAAACAGATGTTTAAGAAGAAATGGCAATGGTTTTCCAAAATGAAGTCTGAAACCTCCCAAAACCAAGGATAGTTCAACAAGTCAGAATGACTGTTCAAGAGATCTTGCGAACCCCTCCCACCCTGGAATTTTTTTCTTCCAGAAAGTCTGGATCCCCATTTATCTCTTTGGCAACAGATATTTTCAGACAAATGGGTTCTGAAAATCATTCATCAAAGTTACAGAGTGAGATGAAATTCCTCCTTTCCAGGGGTCATTTCCCATCCTCCTGATCAGATTATATTGTTTCCACTGTTCCTTTATCACACGCTGTCCCAAAGAGGGATAGAACTAGTTTGTCGCTCATCCTATGTTATGATTCAAGATGAACAAACAGGGTAGTTCATGTATATGCTTTATTATATAGAAACACATTAGAGAGAGTGGTGATTGGAGCAGATTTCAGTGGGCATGTTGGTGAAGGGAACAGTGGGGATGAGGAAGTGATGGGTAGGTATGGTGTTAAACAAAGGAATGCCGAAGGTCAGATGGTAGTGTATTTTGCGAAAAGGATGGACATGGCTGTGGTGAATTTGTATTTTAACAAGAGGGAGGAGCATAGGGTGTCATACAAGAGTGAAGGAAGATGCACACAGGTGGATTATACCTTATGTAGGAGGGCCAGTTTGAAGGAGATTGGAGACTGTAAAGTGGTGACTGGAGAAAGTGTAGATAGGCAGCATAGGATGGTGGTTTGTAGGATGAAGTTGGTGATCAAGAAGAGGAGGAGGAGTATGAGGGCAGCACCAAGGATCAAATGGTGGAAATTTAAAAAGGGTAATTGTGAGGTGGAGTTCAGGGATGAGTTAAGACAGGCACTGGGTGGCAGTGAAGAGTTACCAAATAGCTGGGTAACTACAGCAGAGCTAGTAAGGGAGACGGCTAGAAAGGTGCTTGGTATCACATTGGGACAGAGGAAGGATGACAAGGAGACATGGTGGTGGAATGAGGAAGTACAGAAGAGTATACAGGCAAAGAGGTTGGCAATGAAGAAGTGGGATTGTCAGAGAGATGAAGAAAGTAGACAGGAGTATAAGGAGATGAGGTGCATGGCAAAGAGAGAGGTGGCGAAGGCTAAGGATAAGGCATATGAAGAGTTGTATGAAAGGTTGGACACTAAAGAGGGAGAAAAGGGCCTGTACCAATTGGCTAGACAGAGGGACTGAGCTAGGAAAGATGTGCAGCAGGTAAAGGTAATAAAGGATAATGAGGGAAACATACAAGCGAGGAGTGTGTGTTGAGGAGATGGAAAGAGTACTTTGAGGGGTTGATGAATGAAGAGAATGAGAGGGAGAGAAGGTTGGATGATGTAGGGATAGTGAATCATGAAGTACAATGGATTAGCAAGGAGGAAGTAAGGATAGCTATGAAGAGAATGAATAAAAGAAAGGCTGTTGGCCCAGATGACATACCTGTGGAAGCATGGAGGTGTTTAGGTGAAATGGCAGTGGAGTTTTTAACTCGATTGTTTAATGAAATCTTAGAAAGAGAGAGGATGCCTGAGGACTTGAGAAAAAGTGTTTTGGTACCGATTTTTAAAAATAAGGGTGAAGTGCAGAGCTGTAGTAACTACAGAGGGATTAAATTGATAAGTCACAGCATGACGTTATGGGAAAGAGTAGTGGAAGCTAGGTTAAGAAGGGGCGTGATGATTAGTGAACAGCAGTATGGTTTCATGCCAGGAAAGAGCACTACAGATGTGATGTTTGCTCTGGGAGTGTTGATGGAGAAGTACAGTGACTGTCAGAAGGAGTTGCATTGTGTTTTTGTAGACTTAGAGAAAGCATATGACAGGGTGCCTAGAGTGGAGTTGTGGTATTGTATGAGGAAGTCAGGAGTGTCAGAGAAGTATTTAAGAGTGGTACAGGATATGTACGAGGGTAGTGTGACAGTTGTGAGGTCTGCGGTGTGAGTGATGGATGCATTTTAGGTGGAGGTGGGGTTACATCAAGGATCAGCTCTGAGCCCTTTCTTATTTGCAGTGGTGATGGACAGGTTGACAGATGAGATCAGACAGGAGTCCCCATGGACTATGATGTTTGCAGATGACATTGTGATCTGTAGTGAGAGTAGGGAACAGGTGGAGGAGACCCCGGAGAGATGGAGATATGATCTAGAGAGAAGAGGAATGTAGGTCAGCAGGACTAAGACAGAATATATGTGAGTGAATGAGACGGAGGATAGAAGAATGGTGAGGATGTAAGGAGTATCGGTGGCGAAGGTGGATGAGTTTAAATACTTGGGGTCAATAGTTCAGAGTAATGGTGAGTCTGGAAGAGAGGTGAAGAAGAGAGTACAGGCAGGATATAGTGGGTGGAGAAGAGTGTCAGGAGTGATTTGTGACAGATGAGTACCTGTAAGAGTGAAAGGGAAGGTCTACAAAACAGTAGTGAGACCAGCTATATCAAATGGGTTGGAGAGAGTGGCATTGACAAAAAGGCAGCAGTTTGAGCTGGATGTGGCAGAGTTAAAGATGTTAAGATTTGCACTGGGTGTGACGATGGTGGACAGGATTAGGAATAAGTATATTAGAGGGTCAGCCCAGGTTGGAAGGTTTAGAGACAAAGCCAGAGAGGCAAGATTACATAGGTTTGGACATGTGCTGAGGAGGGATGTGGGGTATATTGGGAAAAAGATGCTAAGGATGAAGCTACCAGGTAACAAGAAAAGAGGAAGGCCTAAGATAAGGTTTATGGATGTGGTGAGAGAGGACATGCAGGTGGTTGGTGTGACAGAGCAAGATGCAGAGGACAGGAAGAAATGGAAACAGGTGATCTGCTGTGGCGACCCCTAACGGGAACAGCCGAAAGAAGATGGTGATATAGAAGCACATCAGAATGGATAGTAGCAACATAAAATATAAATGAACTGATTAACTGACAGACCATTACATATATACATGATTACATCTCAACAGCTCTCTATAAAATGGCAGTCTGGCTCACACATGCTCAGTATTTATACACATGTGGAAGCCCACGGAAAGCTTCTTAAAGGTATGCATACATACATACATACTGATGTGCATCCTCCCTCTTTTGAGAATTGTCCCCAATAAAATGACATCTGAAAAAGACATGCAGTTATACAGACACTGAGAAATAAACAGAACGCTCATGTTCAAGTTGCTGTGTATCTGGAACATGATCTGGAAATGCGATCTGATCTAGTGATATAGGAATTAGGACTGGGTTTAGCAATAGGAACAGTCATTGGTGAACAATCTGTTTCAGGAGTTTCATGAATCTTCTCAGGAACAGGGATATTTGCTGGAATGTCCTCTGGAACTGAAACACTGGATAACTCACTCTAAGATCTAGAGTTTTTTTCACAGGCAGGATGCTGCAGTACAGGCTCAGACTAAATGTTTCCGATTCTGCCTAAATTCTACTCCTTGTGATTCCACAATGTACGATCTCAACTTCAATCCGATCATAATCTTTGGACATCTGCTTCCTCACTATCTCCCTTTCTCATAATGGATTGAAAGGTTTGCTGGACTTACCAACAATGCGCTTCCAGGGAAAACCAATTCAGGAAATGTGCACAAACCAAAATATATTCCCCAGAATGGAAAGCCACGATCCACGATGTAAAAACACTGGTTTATTGTAGTAAAATACAAAAACTGTTGAGCGCTTTCATCTAACAATCATAGATTTCATCAGAACAAATAACAGCTCAATGACCAAACTTTAAATAGTTAAAAAAACGCCCAAAAGTTACCACCTGATCAATTAGTATTCAATTAATATTTAAAAATATATGTACTCATACAATGTCTTATTCCTAAATGAAAACAAAAAATAATGATAAAACTCTTTTATAATAGCATTATTAATATAAAAATACACCTTATAACTTATTTAACTAATGAATGTATACATTTACATACCTAAAATTATAATTAATATAATGACCAGTAGTCCTTTTGACATATTATTTACACATAGAAGTTAAATTGATATACCTACTAATACATTTTGTGATACCTAGTGTCCTAATATATAGATGTTTAAAATGTACAATAAATACAACAAATACATACATAACTTACATTGATATTCATAAGCACTTTCCCAGACAACAATATTATACCATTAACAGAGGTTTAGTGGGGATGTGGACTTATCATAATAGGACTTCTGGGACAAACACCATTTCATGAGTTGAGCTCTCATTGCCTTGTTGTTCTTAGCACAGGGAACCAACAGATTGCTACTGATTGGTAGTGTGGTTCTGGTTTGTCTTTAAAAAAGCCTTTGTGCAGGTGAACCAAGATGTTTATCACTAGGAATATTTCTGAGATTCAGGAGATTCAGAAAAATATCACTGTTATCTTGTTTCAACTTCTCTAATAACTGTTTCACACTTTGAACTGCACGTTCTGCCAAACCACTTGAATGTGGGTACTCAGGGCTACTCATAACATGAATAAAGTCCTACTCTTCAGCAAATCTCTTGAACTGCTGGCTTGTAAACTATGCACCATTGCCAGAAATAACTTTGTGTGGACTACCATGGACTGCAAAATGATGCTTCAACTTAGTAATGACAGTACTGGATGCTATATTAGGAAGTAGGTCAATCTCAAATCTATTTGAATAAGAGTCCACTAACACCAAGTAATGTTGACTATTGCATTTGAAAATGTCTGTAACTACTGTCGATCAAGATAGTTCAGGAATCTGGTTTAGCTGAAGTGGTTCCTTCAGTTGATGTGGCTTAGTACTATTACATACAGAACAAGATGAAAGTACTTTGTCAATATCCTTTGACAGAGAAGGCCAAAATACTAGTCCTCTCACCTTTCTTTTGGTAGAATCATTTTCTGGGTGGCCCAGATGCAAAATGGTAATATATTCTTGTTGTAAGGATTGTGGAACAATCACTTTTGGACCTTTCATGATGATACCATTGTCAAAATCTCATCTTTGCAAGGAAAGTATGGTTACAGGTCATGAGGTAAACGAGATTGCTTTGATGGCTCTCCTCGACTGATAACATGGTTGTGCTTCTGAATTATTAGATCTGATGATGTGTGACTTCTAAGCTCAAGATCTGAGGATGTGTGGCTTCTAAGCTCATCAAGATGTGTGGAAGAAAAATTTCTCACTTCCATGACTTCAAAGTCAAGTTTTGTATTTTTGTGCTGTTCAGTGGTATTCCTGAGTGATCTGGACAAAGTATCAGCAAGATAAAGAAGTTTGCCTTTTGTGTAGACAATATTGAAATTATACGAAAAAAGAACTCAAACTGCCAGGTAAAGCACTCTACTTACAGAACAATACACTCAACGCCCTTGCCAAACATACAACTGAGCTTGGAAGTACTCATAGTTTCAAATTCCTGGTCTTAGAACTAGTTCATACTGATGCAAGGCTAGGTAATTTACAGAATAAGGTAGAAGAAAGGGAAAACAGATGGATCTTGAAACTCCAGGCACACAGGTTTGGGCTCAATGACAGGCTTAGTCTTAAGCCTTCTTTAGCAGCCAGGTCACTTAAACATTAACATGGAGTCTTTATATAGTGTGTTTTTTAATTTTCATTAATTTTTAAATAATTATTATGATGTAGTCTCTTGTTTCATATAATTTTTAAGGGCATGATACTTCTGTATTAACAGTTATTTTTTTCAATTTTATTTTTTATTGCCCTTTTAAATTTCATGTAAAGTCATGTGATTTTAACACATTTAAAGATGGATTCTGTAGTACTTTTTTTATGTCTGATGAAGCGTTGCAAGCCAACGCGAAAGCGCTCACACCAGTTTCTGCAGTTTTCACTTTTAATAAAGTGGATTTATTCTATGAATTTGTGCTTTTCATTCTACCAAGGAACATTTTGGAGACTTTTATTGGTCGTGGTGCACTCTATACTTTTTTCATATAATATTGAAATTATACTTTTGCAATTTAAACATCATGCATTGCAATCTGGCAGGAGCTGTGTGCATAGGCTTTCTCAAAATAGTGATCTGTTTCGATTTGAATAGTGTAGGCTGACAATAAATATAATTGTGGAACTTTGAACATGTAAACACAATTGCCAAGAGTTATTTCCCTATCTGGGCATACTGCATCTTAGTTTGAGTTAGAGTTCTGGATAAATAGGCTACTGGTCTACCCTCTTGAAGAATGACTGCACCAAGACCAAATTTTGAAGCATCACAAGAAAGAGTTACTGGTTTGTGAACATCATAGTATCTGAGAGTTGGTGGACTGGCAATTCTTTGTTTCAAAACATCAAATGCTCTTTGGCGTTGTTCTAACCAGGACCAGGATACATCTTTGCATGTCAACTCTCAGATTGGTGCTAAAAGCTGGCTTAAGTCTGGAATGAACTTGCCTAGGTAGTTAACCATGCCAAGGCTTGAACATTGTCTGGAGCTGGCATCTCAAGAATTGCTGTTTGCTTGAAAGGATCTGGTTGTAAGCCTGAACTGGTAAACAAATGACCGACATTGATAAACTGGTAAACAAGTGACCAACAATGATGGTGCTATTTTTAAAATCGCCTAGACCCTCTTGCTTGCATCACCTCAGTTAAGCGATCCTGTAGTCTGGCTGCTCATCTCGCCTCCCGTCTACTACCCGAAGGCTCCCACTCTATCCTACACAGGAAAGACTCTAAAATCCCTCTACTTACAACTTAATTTCTCAGCAACCACTGGAAAGTTAACCACCACCAAGTATTTCTGAGAAGACGCCGCTACCCTCAAGGTGCCCGTCGGAGTGATATCCCTCTAAAGAAATACTTCACTGTATGTAGCCTACTACTATTTTAAATATTATTCTTTTAACTGTAGTTAGGTTATGTGTTAGGTATTTCACTCTGCCAGAGCGAGATAGCAGCCGACTGCAGACCGCACATATGCCCAGCCCATACCATAGTTTCTAATAATATTATCTATTATTCCCTTAACTAATTAAAGTTGCTGCCATTCCTATGATAGCCAATAGGTGGCACCCTATACAAGGACTAGATGGATACTTTGTAACTTTCAAATAAAATCGTGTTAGACCCTTTTTTCAAGCTCTCCTACCCAGTTTTTATCCCTATCCTCTCCTAACTCACCTAGTATATCTTTTACCATGACCATATTACTGTAATCAGCTGCTGTTCACATTGATTACTCTCTACTGAAACACTTACCTTGTAGCTGCAATCCTCTACAGCTACAGATTATTTCTTTCTCACTGTGGCTTGTCCATCATTTGGCTCCTATTCCCACATTTTTCTGTTCCTCTGTCCAACCCCTCCAGTTCACTTTATTTCCTCCCCCTATACAGCTTCCTCCAAAAAGCTTACTTATAATAGGAGGATTGTACAGTGCCATTTTTAAAATCGCCTAGGCTGTCTTGCTCGCATCACCTCCGTTAAGCGGTCCTGTAGTCTGGCTGCTCGTTGCACCTCCCAGTAAATAGAATGATCTGATTTAAATGGTTGTTTCTGTATGTTTTCTGGTGTTAAGCCTACTAAATAGTCAGTATATGTGCTTAGACTGTTTGTGAGAAAGACGTTTGCTGGAAGGCATGCTACAAACATTTAGCGGTAAGCAAGGGACCCTTGTTGCTCTGATAGTCCTTGTACTGTAATGTGCAGCAACTAGGCTACTAGCTCTGACCAATAAACAACTTGTTATGTGCTAAATGCGATGTATTTGCTAAACTCTGACTGATTGTTACATTATGGTAATGCGTTGAAACACACAGTCTATATCGCTCATTTATTTTTCATTCTCAGCCTGCATTTATCTTGTTAATAACTGGTATAGCTCACATTACTTCCACGACTTGCCTGCCAAATGAAATAACTGCTAGTCAATACTTAACATATTTTATTGATTGTGGGGTGCAGAAAAGCTCGTGTACTAAGAATGGCTCCCCTTGATTTATTTAACTTCTGATGTGTCCATGTATGGGTTGATTATAAATGGTCCTGATGGTTTGAATTTTAAATTGCTTGTTTGTACCTTCCTGTTAAATGCATTCTGATGGTTAAATTGTATATAGCTTGCTTGTACCTCTGCTACCTTCTGCAACTGCTGTTGTCCTTTCATTGTATGTCTCTCACTACCCTATTTGATAACTAACTTTTAACACTTGTTGCTTGTGTGTGCCCATAGATTGGGCTCAGTCCAAAGCACTACTGTCTTTCCTCCTGTTTCCTACTATTTCCTCCCCTCTGCTACTGTTGCTATCCTTTCTTTACACTTCTCAAACTTCCCTATCTGTTAACCACCTCTTATTCCAATTTTATTGATTATGTCAGGCCATAGTGTGGGCTAAGTGCACACTGCTACTGGATTTTCTGTCCTTGTTTTACCTTTCAGCATTGGGAATGGGACAGCGGCCTAATTATTTTGCTTTTGGCCTTCTGTTACCTCCACCTCCACATGTATATGCACTATTTTATTGTTTTCTATTTTTTCCTTCATGTCTAGCCTTATCTGGTTTCTCTCTTACACTATCCACTCCTTCCTACCCTTCCCTTTATTATCTGACTTTCACTGATATTATTGCTCTTCCTGTTTTTACAGTCTACTACCCGAAGGCTCCCACTCTATCCTACCCAGGAAAGACTCTAAAATTCCTCTACTTACAACTTAATTTCTCAGCAACCACTGGAAAGTTAAGCACACCAAGTATTCCTGAGAAGATGCCACTACCCTCAAGGTGCCCATCGGAGTGATATCCCCCTAAAGAAATACTTCAATGTATGTAGCCTACTACTATTTTAAATATTATTCTTTTAACTGTAGTTAGGTTATGTGTTAGGTATCTCACTCTGCCAGAGCGAGATAGCAGCCAACCGCAGACCGCTCGTATGCCCAGCCCATACCATAGATGTTCATCGTGTTTCACTGCTGCAGTCATTAATAATATTATCTATTTTCCCTTAACTAATTAAAGTTGCTGCCATTCCTACGATAGCCACGAGGTGGCACCCTATACCAGGACTAGATGGATACTTTGTAACTTTCAAATAGAATCATGTTAGACCCTTTTTTCAAGCTCTCCTACCCAGTTTCTATCCCTATCCTCTCCTAACTCACCTAGTATATCTTTTACCCTGACCATATTACTGTAATCAGCTGCTGTTTACATTGATTGCTCTCTACTGAAGCACTTACCTCGTAGCTGCAATCCTCTACAGCTACAGATTGTTTCTTTCTCACTGTGGCTTGTCCATCATTTGTCTCTACCCGCTCCGTTCGCCCTGCGGGCTCACTCTGTTCCCCTACCCTACCCCCAAATCCCACCAACCCCAGTGCACCTGACCTTATACTTCCAAAGCCACACCCCCAACCCTCATCAACTAATTAGCCCACTCCATTTCTCTTTATCAATTAACATTTTTTGTTCCTTTTTGTTAACCCTAACTGTTCAACAGCTGATGTTCCCTCTAACAGCCCCACCACGTAACTGGCTTTCATTACTTCCAAACAGATTAGTCTCCACCACCCTATACCCCTCACTATGTATAGCCACTGATGGTCAACACACCTTAACATTCTTCTCTTGTCCATTGGGCTTACCTCTCTACTGATATCTCATGGCCTAACTTGCTATGAATCCCTAACCTTTGCTAAATTTCAACATCCCCTAAGACAAATAAGCCCACTCTCGCCCATAGCCTCTCTAACGTACAGTAACATAACATCCTCTTCATCCTACCGTCTACCACAATTAAATATCTCCAAATAAGAAAAGGAGACCCTTTTCTTTGTAAACTCATCAAACTAGCATTTAACCCTCATAATTGTATACTGCTACATGGTAACATCCATCCAAACCCTGGTCCTAACATTACCATCCTTAATACTTCTTCAGCCAATACTACCATGCCTCTCACCCTCTCAAAATGCCCAAAGTCTCTACTTATAAGTCACATCAATATATGTAGTGTAAATAATAAAATTACCCAGCTTCAAGCCATATTAGACACCTATTCCTTTGACATCTTATGCCTTACTGAAACTTGGCTTAAACCAACAACTAAAGACAATGGCATTGTCCCACCAGGTTATAACATTCTCAGACTTGACCATCTAAAAAAAAGGTGGTGGGGTAGCAATACTGTTCAAATCTGAATTGAAGGTCACTGCACTAGATATGCATCCACTGCCACCTAATAATGCTGAAATTCTAACCTCTAAGCTCCAAATTAATACAAATAAATCCATATACATTATTTGTTCGTATATCCCCCAGGTAACATCAGTACTCTTGAAAATACCCTTAGCTGGATTTCCATTTCCCTAACACAAGAAATCATACTCCTTGGTGATTTTGATATTGACTAGAATGGCTGTACCTCTGCCAACCCAACTACTCATATAAACCTTTTTGGCTTCCATCAAACAATTACCTTCCCTACCAGAACCCACAAACCTAGCAAGAAACAAACCACCTTAGATTGGATACTAGTTAATAGTAACCCCCATGCTTATAAAACAGGTATACTCCCCGACGACATAAGTGACCATTCTCTTACTTTCATTTCTAGGCAAAACACCCACATTTCCAATCAAATAGCATTTAGAACAACCAGAAATAAGACAAATCACAACCCATTTAACTTCCAAGCTGAGCTCAAAGCTTTTAATTGGTCTCCCCTAAAATACCTACCTCTTGACGAAGCAGTTTCATTCTTTAACAAAACATTTTTGCAAATCCTAGATCACCATGCTTCCACTTGCACTGTTACAATTAAAAGCAAACTGGCTCCCTGGCTCTCTAAGGACACAAGGCAAAACATTTGACTAAGACATAAACTCTGGCCCAAATGGAGAAAAACTAAAAACCCAATTCACCACCTAAACTTTAGACAACTTCGTAATACCACAATAAAATCTATATTCCTTGACAAAAAAAAAACTACTACTTCAAATTTCAACAGACCCAACAGCAAAACCCACAAAAGTTCTGGTCAGGAATCAATAAACTACTTCACCCAGGACAGTCCAAAACACCTACCCCCTCTAACTTAATTCAAAATTCTCCCAACCAAATTGTTGACATCTTTAATAAATTTTTCTCTGAAACAGTCCAATCATTAGCAAATACCTTACCAACTGTTACCACCACCAAATTACCCTCACTAACCAACTTGCCCCAGACATTTAACCTCCAGCCTTTTCCAACATCTCTCATACACTCCCTACTTCTTAAACATAAACCATGAACACCAACAGCTGACCTCCTCCCAGCTGAATATCTGCAAATTGCAGCTGGTGTACTTGTCTACCCTATTACTATCTTAATAAACAAAACCATTTCTGAATCCTACATCCCATCCATCTGGAAAGTCTCACATATTATCCCTTTGCATAAGGGAGGTACCTCAATTGAACTTTCAAACTTCTACCCCATAGCCCTTCTCTCTCCCTTAGCAAAAATTATGGAGAGATGTATCCACCGTCAACTACTGCATCATCTCCTCCAAAATAACTTACTAGTGGACTGCCAAAATGGCTTTAGGCCATTCCGTAGTACTACAACTGCTCTCCTATCCTTTACAGACTGCATTAATAAAAATAGGAATACTAACCAGCTGTCTTCTGCTCTTTTCATAGACCTCTCAAAGGCCTTTGATATGGTTAACCACCAACTATTGACAGGTATACTTAAATCACTTTCATTGATTCTCAAGTAGTACAATGGTTCCAATCCTACCTGGAAAACAGAAAACAAGTAGTCCTGTGGAACAACAACCTATCCTCTCAGCTTCCAGTAACCCTTGGAGTCCCACAAGGATCAATTGTAGGACCACTCCTTTTCACTGTTTTCATTAATGATCTGAAAACCTCCCTTCCCCAAACTACCTGCGTACAATATGCCGACAATTCGACACTGATCTGTGCTGCATCCTCTCCGGCAGAACTCCAAACCAGTACACAAAAAGTCTTTACCTTAGTAGAAAACTGGTTCCATCAAAGGTGTCTCCTCCTTAACCCAAAAAAACTAAATTATTACTGTTTACTCCCACACAGAAGTCGCTCCTATCCATTTCATAGTTACATCAAATAATGGCACAGAAATTGCTCCTGACACCACCACCAAACTCCTGGGTGTAAGAATAGATAACAGTCTCAACTTTGATACATACATTAATTCAACTATTAAATCAGTTAATAGAAAACGTGGATTCCTTTATAAAATCAAGCCCTTTCTCACAGCCTCAGCTAAGATTTCTATTGCCAAACCCACCTCATTTCCACCCTTCTCTACACCACCCCTATCTATACTAACCTATCCAAAAGCAGTCTGAATAAACTGGCAACCTCCTACAACAACATAGCCAAATTTGCCACCGGTGCCCCTTTTCGAACCCACCATTGCCATAATCTTAAACTTCTAGGATGGCTGGAAGTATAAAACCAACTACTTTTCCAGCAACTCATTTTTATCCACAAGATCTTACATCATCCTACAAATACTCCCATACTCTGTAACCTCTTCAGTTCCTATAAAATTCTACCAACACTAAGATCTGCTAAGAAGCTACAAGCAGCCACCATAAAATCCAACAACAAATCCGGGGACTGCTTGTTCTCTAATGCTGTTGGCAATACTTGGAACAAACTTCCAAGAGATGTAACATCCCTTACTTCCACCAACCTTTTCAAGAAACAATTGAAAATCTTCATTAAAAACCAATGGCTCTGCCCTTGCTCCAATCCTGACTGATACTAATCTCCTTTTGTCTCAATACTTCTCACCTAAAAACATTGTTTTCTGATACTTCTCTATCCTCTACATTATGTTGGAATTAATTAATTTTTTTACCTCCTTACTGTGCTGTGTAAACTCATGTACATTAAATGTTTTGTTTTGTTTATACAACTGTATAATAACAATATCTCTTCCTATGTGTAACCTTATAACTGTGGCTAAAACATATGATAATCAGTTTCATACTTATGCAATTTGTTTTTTTTTCCACTGTTTTGTTGTAGACTATGTATAATATTTTTTCTCGGAGCTTTTCTCTTGGGCCTCTACTGAAAATGGACATATGTCCAGTTAGACTAGCCTGGTCAACAAATGTAAAATAAATAAATAAATGAAAGCATAAGTAACTACTCGTAGCCTGAACTTGCACTTCTGAGGTTTCAGCTTAAGATTCACTTCACGTGCTCTTTCCAGAACTTTCTTGAGGTTTGTCATCCTTGGCTTCACCATTAACTCCTACTAGAATATTATCTTAAGCAACAAACTCCATACACTTTGTCAAATCACGCTTCACACCAGCACATACTATAGCAAATGTTTCTGCTGACATCACATTGGACTTTGAACCTGTGTCAGCTATGAACTATATGGGTCTTCCATTTATCCAAGCAGTACAAAACTACTTCATTCTTTGCCTATAAATCTCCTGCATTGACTGTTTAATTAAGCACAGACACACCATCAACATAAAACGTAGGGTCACAGCTTTCTAATTAATCAACTTCTCTCTTTGAATGTTCTCTTTTAATACAAGAATGTGCCTCTTTTGATTTACAAAATCTTTGGAAATGGTTCCACTTTTAAAATTTGTGGCATTGCTGAGCAAAAGCTAAGCACTTTTCTCTTTTAGACACATGATTACCACCACAATGACGACAGGTGACTATGAGGTTAGGTGAGGGAACATGCTTTGAGTTTGCTGACTCACCCTTCTGCTTCACTGAGCTGTGCATGCTCTGGAATTTGCTAGAAAGCTGCGGTGTTTACTAGGGACTATTACAGGGTTCACAGTTGCTGCTATGTGCTTGGGCCTGTTTCTTTTAATCACGTGTTGCATACTGTCAACATTAGCACTAGACGATACTGGAAGCATGCATTTCTCATTTGTAAGCATATTTGTGTGCTTTTCTATGAGCTGATATATCTAACAAATATCAATGGCCTTATTCAAAGTTAAATCACTGTCATGAAGCAAAATATTTCTCACAGCATTATCTTTAATACCACACACAAGTCTGTCTTTTATCAACTAATCCCTTAAATCACCAAATCTGCATGTTTTAGCTTTGTTTCTCAAGTCAGTTATATATGCTGCAAACGTTTCACCAGGCTTTTGATCCCTTGTGTAAAAGAAGTGCCTTTCCTTTTTAATATTTGTCTGGGGCTTATACATTTCTCTAAATTTATGTTTTAAGCACTCGGTGTCCTCCCTTATTTCAGCCAGTATCACTGTATGACGATTTTCTCGCTCTCCTGCAAACACAGCAGGTGCATGCACAAATGAATGCTCTCTTTCTGCCTTGTTTCAGCCGGTATCACTATGATTTTCCCCCTCTCCTGCAAACACAGAAGGTGCATACACAAATGAACACTCTCTTTCTATGGCTTCTGAACCAGCTAAATTAAGCAGAATAAATGCCTTTGTCTGTGCATCTTTATCAGAAAATGCAGCTTGCATGAAAATATTATACTCTTGCTCAAACTCTCTCTAATTCACTACAATATCATTGTCAAATACAAATGGACCATGTTTTCAAAATCTTTCCGCTATGTCAACAAAGTATGCTTAAACACACTGCAAATATGGCCCTTGTAACTATGTACAAACACGCACACACCAGGCACTTGTAATAACATTCAACCACAGAAAAAAACTCTTCAAGGTACTGTACTTTGCAAAATATGTTTTGAAATGGCTATACTTGCAAATTATCTGCATTGTTATACTGTATAAACTTGTGAACACTCTGTGTACTTTGGATATCTTGAATAGCTTTAATTAATGCAAAAAAGTAGCACATAGCAAAAAAAATTGGTAATTTTCCTTATTTTATACATTTCATGTGATTCAGACATTATTGCAAACATTTTCGTAACTGTTTCGAATGTTTTTATCAATATGTTGCAGTTTCGAACATTTCATTTAACTAAAAATTTTGAGTCTTCTGAGTGCTTTGATTTATATTATTCAAGTAAGAAGTCTTTTAGGCAAGTTTTAGTACCTGGATTTCGTTTCTAACCTGTTTTGTGAGTTATACATGCAGCAGACACGATCCATTCCTCAATATTGTAGTTCTTGGTCTTTATTCTGGATCCCATTCTGACAACATGTCACTCGTCCTATGTTATAATTCAAGATGAACAGGTGGGGTAGTTCATTTATATGCTTTATTATATAGAAGCACATCAGAATGGATAGCAGCAACATAAAATATAAATGAACTGATTAAATGACCGACCATTACATACATGCATGCATGCTTACATGTCAACAGCTCACAACGTTGTTTGTTTGTTTGTTTGTCTTTCAGATTTTTCCGGTTAGGGGTCACCACAGCGGAACTCCGGTCCGCTAATGATTGGCAGTAGATTTTCATGAATGTCGAGGCACCTCGACGTTCAACCTTCAACAAAGGCACGCCCATTTACGCATGTCTTTCGAACGCCCACCCAACCGCTGGGAGGACATGCAGACTCCACACAGAAGGCACTCCCTGCACTCCAGCCGAGAATCGAACGGGAGAACATCTAGCTGTGAGCCAACAACGCTACCGCTGCACCATGTGCTCAGTATTTATACACATGTGCAAGCCCATGGAAAGCTCCTTAAAGGTATACATACATACTGATCTACACAGTTCTTCTTTCCCAGTTGGTGAAGGGTTTTTATTCAAGGATGCCCTTAATGCTAAAGAACAAAAATTCTTGGTGACCAGTTCTGGATCTTTCTTTTCTAAACTTGTTTGTGATAGTGCCCAAATTCAAAATGATGTCACTTCACAGCTTGTTACCTTTTCTTCCTCTCTCAACTTTCCTGGCAACACCAGACTTAAAAGATACTTATCATCACATCCCAATCGATACAGACTTCAGACATTTCTTAATGTAATGTGTGTGTGCCTGGATCACATCATCAGATCTCTGCCTTACCCTTTGGACTATCCATTGCACCAACAGTGTTCATAATGTGTCTAGCTCTAGTTGTAGCTCATGGCAGGCTACATGATATATACATTTTTCCAAATTTAGATGACTTGCTTATCTTTGAAGAGTCTTTTTCAAAGTGTCATGAATCTTTGTCATGGGTGAGAGATCTCTTACACAGGCTAGGATTCCAAGAGAACATTAAACAGTCTTTCTTGACTCCTTCACACAGGATTGTGTTCTTGTAATGTCATCTAGACACCTCAAGTACATCAAAATGCAAGGGGGAACCAGGCCATATCCCCTTTGCAGACTAATCATGTTAATTTGGGTTATAGCTTCCTAACGCAATCTTAATCTAAAGGCATCCTACATTCTGTTGGAGGAAAATTGTGAGGAAGACAAGGTGAGCAGGACCAGGGCAAAGCCTCATGAATGGAAACTAGATCAGAGGATTTTACAAAGTTTCATCCATCTGTGTGGAGCTCCTCAAGTAAATCTTTTTGCCTCTGCTTTGAACAATCAGCTGGTAAGATTCTGTTCCAGGACTCCATGCAAGATGGCCTGAAAGACAGATGCCTTTTCTTTTTCATGGGCAGGAATGTTTCTGTATGTTTTTCCACCCTTTCCTGTAATACCGAGGGTACTTCTGAAGATTCAGAGGGATTCCCTCAAGATCATTGTGATAACTCCCTTTTGGTCCAGGCAAATGTGGTTATCCCTTCTTTTGGAAATGGTAAGGGGCGATTACCACAAGCTTCCTCACAGACTGAATCTACTCACACAAGAATAAGGGTACTTGATACATCTCAACATCAATCAACTTCAACTGGCTACCTGAATTATAGGGTCTTTATTCCTTTTATGCATCTGTTTACTAAAGACACGCAGCAGGTAATTATGGAGACAATAAAGCCTACTGCTATAAAATCGTATATTAGTAAATGGAAAAAGTTTTCCAGTTGGTGCCAACAACATAACCAGCACCCATTCAGGGCTGGGTGTTCTCTGGTTCTACAATATTTGTATGAATTCCTATCCTATGGCCTTTCTTATTCCTCTATTAAGGTTCATTTATCAGCTATTTCAGCACATCTGCCCATGGATCCTCCTCTTTCAGTGCAGTCTCATGTCAAAGTGATCTTAAAAGGGGTTTTGTAGAAGGTGCCTCCAAGAAAACTTGTGGTCCCTCCTTGGGATCTTAATTTTTTTTGTTAGAAATATTAACACTTGCCCCATTTGAGCAAGCTAATCTGACTTGAGGTTCTTAACATGGAAAACAGTTTTACTGATTGTTCTGACTCTGCAAGCAGGGAGTCTCAGCTGGAAGCTCTTATGGGTTGTCAACCCTTTCTCATTTTCCATATGGACAGGGTTTTTTTCAGAACTAATCCTTCTTTTATATCTAAAGTGGTATCTGAGTTTACTTTAAGCCAAATCACCCATATTTCCATTTTCATTCCTGAACCTAAAAATGAGGGTGAAAGGATACTCTGTACCTTGGATATCCACGGACAACTGAGGTACTATCTTGGGAGAGCAAAATCTTTCAGATCTTCAGTTCAATTGTTCATTTCTTGTGAAGGTAAGAAGAAGGGACAGCCAGTGTCAAAAAAGAGTATACTCATAACAAAACAATGCCAGGCAGGGTCAAGGCCCATTTTACCAGGACCTTGGCTTCATCTACTGCTTTTTGGAAAACTGTAGTGTTAAATAGCTTTATGTTTGTTTCATAATTTTTTATATTATATTAATAGCTCACACTGTATAACTTATTTTTGTTCACTGTGTCATGTTAACTGTACTAATAGCATTTCATTGTTTATTGTTTATACTCTTGAGCATTTAGTATTATGTTCAATTCATAATATTGCTTAGGAAATGAGCAATGAAATAAATCTAAATTTGAACTTGAACTCTACCGGGGGGGGGGGTTGATATGGGATCTGATAAAATCTGGCCACAAAATGACGTCTAGATAATGGCTGATATATCCCAGTCAGAATTATATTCATGTAGCAATGCTCATATTATTTTAATAGCTACTGCTACAATGAGTATCTCCAGTATCTATACTGAAGTATCTTTCTTCAGGTATGGCAATGCACAATGTTATTTCATTTTTAAGACTTTTGTGAACCCTTTTTTGCCACAATCTGGGCCAGAAGGACAAGGGCAGTACAATATATATGGAAAGCATAGTTTTCATGTGGTAGAAAACTGAAGTACCTAAGAAACCCCACTTAAACTCAGAGACAGCATGCACCTTTCATGCAGACAGTAACTCACTTCAAACTGTCATGTTAAAGTACAGAAATTGAAAGGCACATACAATAAGAGATTACAGTCAGGCATAGAGGCAAATCATAGGAAGGGAAATAATTGCTACTATTGACAGGGAGCAGAAAAATAACCTAGAAAAAGTTCAATGGAATTTATACAGAATCCTGGCCAGAGTTAACCTTTCCAATAATGGCTGCTTGCGCACTCCAGTGGGGTTTGTCGATCACACTGACTGATGTCATTTGAGTGGGAGGAACCAGTTCTCCTAATACCATTGACACCTGATAGGCTGGGCATTCCAGTGATCAACATTTGCTCAGTTCAGTCTGTCCATTTCAGTTTTCCTTTTATGTATGTTTTTTTAGATCCATGTCCTTGGAGCCAGTCACCAGCGACCATGGAAGGGGGGGATAAGCTGGGTCATTGATGTTATTAAAAAAAAATGGAAGTCAAACAGGGTATAAGGTTTACTGAAAACATCCTACAGGTTAGCTGGTGGGGGGTTGTTTTGTCATTCTAACATGGTTGTTGTGGCTGAAAGGTGTCCTTGATGGGGTTTTCTCTTAGTGATGGTTGGTTTTTGAAGCCTTTGGATTGGCAGATTTGTCAGAGACGTTCCACTTAGCTCTACTCCTGCTTTGTGTACTTGAAGAGGTAAGCTTGCTTCTAGCCTTTTTTGGATGGAAGTTTTTGTAGCTGTGTTTTTCAGGAGTCATTCTAGGGTATGGACAGTCTAGTTGACCGTTTGGTTTTCATGCCTTACTTTTTGGTACGTAGTCATTGGTTCCATTAATGTGGAAGAACGTGTCCGTCAGCTAGCAACATACCCTGATCGTAATGCTGCAAGGTTATTGGTACTTGGGTTCTCACAGGATTTTCTTTTGAAGTCCACCATCACTTTTAATAAGCTGTTTAAGAATCTGAACTCTACCGTGAGAAAGTATTACATCGTATGGAACATGCTCAGTGAAAAATTGCAAGCAGGCAGAATGCTGGGCCTATTCATTAATGCACCCAGGAAGCAATTAATGACATGTCTCTTAGGGTTTGTTACAGAAAAGAAATAAGGTGAGCTTTGCCTAATCTTCCATATTTCCTTCCCATATGGGTCTTCATTTAATGATTTCATTGCAGTAGAGGACACCAGAGTTAAATAATCCACTCTAGACGAAGCAGCTGAAGGTATTAGTAGGTTTAAAGCTGGGTACGCTGGACATAAATTTAACTTTTGTTTATCTGGAAAGTTCAACTGGGAACAAGGCCCATTTACAGTGGAGGCCCAGGGAGAAAAGCTCCACATAAAATACATATTTACTATGAACGACAAAGAAATTAAACATTTTAAGCATTGTTTCACAGGTAATATTGAGACAAATATTTAAGACGTTAATCGTAAACTTTAGAAGTTATATTATTTTACATAAGTCAGACATATTACCATGTAATAGCTGGAGATACAACAGTAACTATAATGCATAAAGGTTTACTATATGTGTATTGACAATAATGAGGTAGGATGTCACTATCATTGTCACTATTGATGCATTTCAACAGGGACGTGCTTATGGATTGTTCCAGAGCCTGTTCCACATGTCAGTTGTTTGGTTCCAGACTGCATTGCTGTTGGTAGAAAAAAGCTAGAAATCAAGAGGCTATCCATTTCCTTGATGACTTCCTCATTGTGGGGGAGGGTGAGCAAAGAGCTAAAGATGACATGAACGATTTTACTGATGTATGCAATCAGGTGGAGGTGCCTTTGGCAGGACAAAAGTGGATGGTCTGAGTCTGCATTTCATTTTTAAGATTAGAAATTGATGCAAATTTAGGCTGCCCATTGACAAAATGCAACTTACAAGTAAGCATGGATGAATTATTAAATGGGCACAAAACCAGAGTAGGTCAAGTTATGTTGCTGCAAGGTTTGTTTAATTGTGACTGTAGAGAGATTTCCCCTGGCAAAGCATTCACAAGATTGCTGGCCAATCTTTTAAAAGGACAGAAGAAACACCACTGGGTGCATGTCCCAAACAGGTTAAAAGAAGATCTACTCCTGTGGAAAACATTTCTGGGTCAACTCAATGGAGTCACCTTCTGGCAATATGATTGGGTCTCCTCAGTTTCACTGCAGTTGTACACAGACACAGCAGCCAGCACAGGGATGGGGGTATTTTAGGGGTTGATGGTTCACAGCCCAATGGCTGGCCAACTGGCTGGATGCAGTAAGAAAGGACATCACTTTTCATCTGGGCGGCCATCTATGTTTGGCAGAAATATTTCAAAGAAAAAAGAAAGATCCTCTATTCTGATAATCAGGCAGTGGTTCAGATCCTTAAAAAGCAATCCTCCCATTCAAACAGAGTACAGTTTGTTGTATGTTTGCTTGTGTTAATTTAAAAATTAATTTGACTTTCTTGGCTAAGCATGTTCCTGGTATTCAGAACTCCAGAGCTGACTCCTTATCCCATTTTCAGATCTATAAGTTCCAAGTTCTTGCTCCAGGGGCACAGATTCACTCAACACCGGTGCCTGCTCAAGTCTACCTCCTAGGAGAAGAGGAATGCTGAAATTACTGTGCGATTTTTGGGCTGCAAACAGCAGAAAGTCCTATGCAGGTTCATAGCCAAATTCAAATCTATTACTTAGGTGTACCAATCAGTGAAAGAGGATGGTCTTCAGATATCTTACTGAACTATATTGTTCATAGGTGTATCCTGTAAGACTCACCTAGCTCACTGCACATGAAAATTATGGCTTTATGGTGGTTGGCGTGATGTTTCTATGTGCCCAACTTGGCACAGTATGTTTGTAAAGAAATTATGGAAAGGTTACACTTGAATGTGCCCTGAAGAGATTCAAGAAAGCCCATAGGGGTTCAATTGCTTCCAAGCCTAATAAAAGGGGTAATGAGGTTTGTCAGAGATTATAAATCCTTTGTGTCATGGGCTGCATTATTCACCTGGCTAAACAATGGAGCCTTCTGAATCACTGCGCTTCTCCGATATTTAAGATGGGCCAGAGTTGTTGTTAAAAGGCTAGAAGTAGCAGTTTGGTTGAAAAAAATCTAAAACTGATCAAATGGGGTTGGGTCATCAGATTTCATTACAGAAATTCATATCCCTGGCTTCTTTCCTTGTTCATTGGTCTATGGCAGTGCAAAGGATGCTTGGCACAACTTCCCCACAGGAATTGGTATTCCATCATCCTAATGGTCAGTCTGTGTTGCCCACTGAGGCTAATGCTATGCTAACAAAAGCATTGGCTTATCAAAGTATTCCTGGGGTTATTCCTCACATTCGATCAGACTTGGGATAGTGACTGGTCTTCTGCCAAACGAGGGTATTCATCAGAAGTTTTAAAATGTGCTACGAGATGGAAATCTAATGTTTGCCTTACTTTCATCAGGTAATTATATATTACAAGTTTTCTTTTTCTAGGTTCATGCCTCCTGCTGGTCATGGGTCACTCCTTCACCTGCAGCTATCAGACCTAATGACATAAATCTTGGACTCGACTCTGCTTGATGGACTGTAGCATAGTCAGGGTGCCCTGGGCTGTCTTGGCTCAAGGTGATGCCATATCTACAAGTTTTCCTTTCAATCAAGAGGGCTACAAAAGTAATAATAATAATCCACTTTGGGGGCAATGACTTGTGTTCCATTCCAAAACAGATACTTTTGAGTAAAATGCTGTCAAACGTCATCATGCTATGTCAGTCTCTTTGTGTCTTTCGGCTTGTCCCGGTTAGGGGTCGACACAGCGGAACTCCGGTCCGCTAATGATTGGCAGTAGATTTTTACGTGCTGGCTTGCCGGGCCTAATGCACAACCTTCAACAAAGGAAGTCCCATTCACGCATGTCGCCACACAGAAGACGCTCTAACTGAGAATCGAATGGGCAACGTCTAACTGTGAGGCGGTAATGCTACCGCAGCACCACCACCGCAGTACATGCTATGTCAGTCTCTACTAGTGAAATATATAATTTGGTCCTTGAGAATACTCAGGCTTCTATGGAATGGTGTGTCCAGTACCACAGCCATTGAAATGACCCCTCCAATAAATAAACATCAGTAGCCAGAGCAGCCAGTCAGTTCTGCTTCTTGGTAACCAGTCATCTGGAGAAGCCAAATTTGGATTTTTATCAAGTGGATGACATTCATCTAAATTACTTTGGTTGGGACCTATTTAATTTGCAGTTAGCATTACAAGTTCAAGAGGTGTTACATCAATAACTATAGAGGTTAAAGTTCAACACTTTCTCAATTTATGATTTGTAAAATGAGGGAACAGGATGTAGACATGCTGGTTGTCATAGGCTTACTCAGCCTCATTTTCCCCCCGTCATCCCCCCTACTTCTCTGAATAGCAAGTAGTGAGTCTTGGCCCAGACTAGGGCTGATATGCTTGGATAGCAAAAGAACTGATATTAAAAGAGCCGAAGTGGTACTGTGTCTGCTACCCAAAGTTTTTTTCCCCATGGAATGAATTGACTGGAAGAGGCAGGGGTATGCCAAGGGGCAAGTAACAGAAAAAGTTCATTTGATGTGATACATACAATTTGGATTTGTTTGTAGTTGGTTATAAACAATTGTTTCCTGAAGCTACCTGTATGAATATGTATCTGTGTATATATATATATATATATATATATATATATATATATATATATATGTATATATATATATGTATTGTAATAAACAGTGGCAACCACATTGTGTTTACATGTTTTTTTATTGCAGGAAGGGAGGTCTCTTAGTTGGCAATGGGCCATAGATCACTTGTGCATGCAAAATCAGACCGATTTATGTAATTTGAGGGGGAGAGCCAATTCTGCTAATACTGTTGATGCCTGAAAGGCTGGGCTTTCAAGTGACTGACATTTGCTCAGTCCACCTGCCTACCACATCCATTATGCAAGTGCTAGTATGTCAGTAAGCATTGCCTTATATGTTCAACTGCTCAGGACGGAGATGTTATGTGGCCTTGTCTCCACCACATCATATCCACTTTTTTTTCTGAATAGCAGCTAGTGAGTATTGACCCAAAGTGGGAGAGATATTTATCGGTAGCTAAGGAACAAGTGTGTGTGTGTGTGTGGGGGGGGGGGGGGTACGCCAACAGGCAAGTTAATGGAAAAAGTTAATTTGATGTGATGCATGGAGTTCATGATTTGGATATGTATGTAGTTGGGTATAAACAATTGTTTCCTGATGATATGTATATGCATGTATGTGTGTGTATATATATATATATATATATATATATATATATATATATATATATATATATGGGATCCGCAACACACATACATGAAAGCGCTTAACATCGACAAGCGCTTCTGTGTATGTGTGCCTGTTTCGTAGATCAGACTACAGTGCGGGTAAGGGAAAATTCCCTTTTCCCCACTGTAGTGCAATCTCGGAGTGAGAATAATAAAGTAGGGGGGATGTGGGGGGGGGTGCATGGGGGGAAGCCCCCCTGCAGAAACGTAGATTTTTGTTTTTGAACTACATATACACAGAAGCGCTTTTCGATGTTAAGCGCTTTCGTGTATGTGTGTTCAATGTTTTGTGATTTGGACATATGCTAGTCGAGCATGTGTCCTAGACCCATACATATATATATATATATATATATATATATATATATATATATATATATATGTGTGTGTGTGTGTGTTTGCATACATATATATTCATATATATATATATATATATATATATATATATATATATATGTGTGTGTATGCATATTTAGATTCATAGGTAGGTACCAGGCTATTGGCCCTAAAGCCTATATAAGCGTAGCCAAACGGTACCCTGGCTTTTGCCACCCAAGAAATTTATTTTCCTGTGCCCCTGTCGAGCAGAGCCAAAGAAGTGATCCCCGGGGTATATATGGGTATAAACAATTGTTTCCTGACAATATGTGTATGCATGTATGTGTATATATAGATATATACATATATATATTTTATATATATATATATATATATATATATATATATATATATATACGTGTGTATGTGTATGTGTGTGTGTGTGTGTGTGTGTGTGTGTCTGTGTGTGTATATATATATATATATATATATATATATATATATATATACACACATATAATCTATATATATATATATATATATATATATATATGTGTGTGTGTGTGTGTGTGTGTGTCTGTATATGTATAGAGAGAGAAAGATATTAATTATTTAATAAACAGTCTTCACCCAAATTGTGTTTACGTCTTTTTTTAATAAAGGAAGGGGACACTGCTATTGACAGTACTAGTTTATACAAGTTTGAAAGGCTGTGTGCGAGTAATGTCGTTTGAAATTGTGTTGTTATGTATTCACAGTTAGAAAACTGTTAGCTTCTTGGCGCTTTGCAAAGCATATTCATAAAGGATGTGTCAGAGATCGACTATGTAAATGCTGATGAAAGTTTATTATTAGTATCAGTTCATGAGACGTAAAACCTGTGTGCGCTAACTAGTTAAGACAGCAGACACTCATCTGTGGGGCAGAACTTCAGGAAGGGCTAATAACTCCTTTTATTGTCTTCAAACAGGATTAAGGTAGTTAAAAAAGACAATGTAAACTGAAGGAAATAGAATGTTAGTCAGGCATTGCACTGTGTAAGCCTGTGGGGAATGGAATGCAAACACAGAGTAAATGTAATATGTTGTTATTAAGGGGATACTGCCCAGGTGCTGGGAAAACCTCACTTGTCTGCTGACTTCATGCTGTCATGAAAACTGAGGCAAAATGCAGCTGAGAGATGCATGCACAGTAGCTACAAATACAGGTAATTGAAAGCAGAGTGAAACAAAGCAAGAGAAATGTCCCCTCCCTAGAATGCTCTGTTGCTTTAAGAAACATTCCTGTTCACTATCATAAATATACTCCCACATTCTACAGCCCTAAAGGTTGAAAATTGTCTTAAGTTCAAATATAGTTTGTTTGCTCAGGCAGTAATAAGCTTGGTACAGCTTACTTGTCACATCAAAATAATCCCACTTTGTACCATTTTGGCTACTGCAGTACATAAAGTGCTGAAATGTAACCTGTTGATGATGCTTTATCCTTGAGGTAAGCCATTTTTATATAATTTAGTGTCAGCTGAATGAAGGAACATTTCTAGTGCTATTTTGATACTGAAATGTATGTGTGATATAATTATGTTTCTCTGCAAAAGAAATGTGATGGCCAGATTCATTGATGCCTACATGAAATGTACAGTAAGTGCACACAAGTGTATACAGTCTGTATTCAAGAACATCCCTACCACATTTTTGTGCTTTCTAGTTACTCAGAAAGATTACACTAAGTGTACATGTAGTCTACACTTTGTGGTAACCTTTATGAATCCCTCTCAATGTTTAAGGGTGTAAGAATATCAGTAGGAAAACTAAAATTGGGAGGAAGAAGATGTAAGTTATGCTTCTGTTGTGTGTTCACTCAGAACAGTGTACACTTGGCATTAATGAACCCTAGGGCATCTTCTGCATTGATGTTGAAAGGTTAGAATAGTGAAAAAACATGCTTCTAGCACTACTTTTACTTAGATAAACATAGAGTATGACAGTTTTAATATTCTGAGTTCCAAGGAGGTACCATTCAGGGTGTATATCATAACTGCGAAAGCGCATAATTTCGAATGGCATTACATCGAACATGAAACCGTGAACGCTGATAATATTGAAGCCGCAGAACATCGTATTCTGACCCAGGGCAAGAATTTGGCGGGCCATTCTGCGGCTTTGCTATTTCCTCCACTGTGGTGTGATCTCAGAGTATGTATATTTAAGTCTGGGGGTGTGAGGGGCGAAGCTCCCCACGTTAGACATAGGTTTTTGGTGTGCTTGTGTTGTGTGTGTGTTTCTCGGAACAGCAAATTTTTTCCCTGGGAAATAATTTGCTGTTCTGAGCTTTTGATGATATCACATTTTGAACTTCCAAGTTCGAGCTTATGGTGTTCGATATTTTGGAAGTTTGATAATGTGATATAGACCCACCATTCAAAATGACAAGAACTAGGTACAAAAAATGACACATCTACAAGCAAGATTCCTAATTATGCATATAAAATATTGCATTTGCCAAGATGCACAACTCATGCAAAATACTGGTGAAACAAAATTGCAAAATGCCCATTGGCAAACATATTGACCAGTTGGCTTTCCACAGTTTTGCGTACAACAAACAAAGTTTTTTTAAGAACAGATAATATAAGATGTGTGCTATCTATAAATTCACAGTAGGTGAACAGGAGACAGAGAACTTTGCCAAGACAGTTGGCTTGAAACGTGTCAATATGAAAAGCCAACATTTGCAATAAAGAAGATACAGGGCTGTGTCAATCTGTCTTTCCCCGTTTTGCTGCTTAATGCTTAAATTTCTACAGTAGTTCATCTCTCTGCCTCCCCTCCTCCATTTCACCTACTTCTGTCCTTTGGGTTCTAGTAAGAATTCACTTTGTAGGAGAGAAAAAACAGTGTGTGATTGTTTGCTTTTAGATCTGATAACAAATAATTCCCTGCTTTTCAGTTACAAAGTAATCAATTGCTAGTTAGCTGAAATCTTTCTTCCTGTATAACCCATAGCTTGGTACACTGAGTTTGCTTGTCTCTGTAGATGTCCTTCTGTATCACTGTTGCAGTATACTAAACGGACTCCTGCCAAAGGTAACCGAGTGTCTGGCCAGTATACCAAAGCCTTATGATTTTACGAATGCTGTACATCACATGTATGCTCTGCAACCACAGCATAGGGCATAAAGGTGACATACTGATGTAAATGCCTCAGAACTTTTTTGCTGCCAAGTCGCATGCCATCTTTGATCATCAGTCTGAGCTCTCCTTTGTTTGTGCTGGTTACTAAGCTATTTTCAGATACGTACACTGTTGGGGTTTTCTTCTTAGCTTATTTTCTTTTGGTTTGTGAGTTTACATGTCAAACAGAAAGGGAAAATGTCAGTGTGGGAGACAGACAAGGACCATCACAAGCAGTGTCTTATTTGCTTGGGTGCTTCTCGTGACCATACCACATGCTCGATTGTCAAGTGTTTATCCCTAAGACCCTTTATAGTCATCTCTCCTCCTTGTCTATCTACCTGAAGAGCCAACATCTTAGGTTATTAGCACAGAGTGCTATGGTGGAATTGTCCTATCTCAAGGGTCTGACTTCTGCTAAGAAGAAGACCAAAAATATTAGGTCAGATTCAGCTGCTGTATTGCCTCTCCTGGATCCCGGATGTCTCTCTCAAGGCTGGTGAAGGCCCAGAGGGTCATCCAGTTGTTCTGTTGGATTTCTGTGCCATGACTGCATCAGAGGCCAGCATGGATCCAACTTCTTGCATGTCCTCAGAGGCTCTGCAGATGTCCATTGCAGATGTTAAGGGGGAAGTTTGGCTGATTGTATCAGAGGGACTGAGAGGCTTTCCATAGATTCTATATTGGGAGGTGATTCCCACTATCTTGATTGAGTTTCAGTAAGGGTCTGAACCTGCTAATATCTTTAGGGCTGAGTTCCATCTAAAGAAGCAGCAGAAAACTAAACACATTTCCCCGGCTTCTAAACATGCCCAGCATGAATGGCAGGAATTTACACAGGAGTTGTTTAATGTACACATGGCCTTAAAGACTCCTCAGGGAGTTTCTGTTCCTCCCCCTCCTCCCCAGTCATTTACTCCACTTAAGAGTCCTAGGGAGCAGGCTTCTTCTGATGAAGACTTGGACTCGGGGAAGAGTCTTTGGCATACTCCTCTCAGATTCCTTCTCCATTGGACTTTGGTCTAAGGAGGAGGATTCGATTAGCCCAGATTTTCCCTTTCAGGAACTCTCTTTTGAGGATACTGTCTCTCATGTGATGGAATTTTTTAAATGGCACTGTTCTCAGGTTTCTGACATTCAAAGAGGTATTATGAACTCCTCCAGATGGAGTCCCCTAAGCCCCGTGCTGGTCCTCTGGTCCTAGCTGTCATGTTAGGCACTTTTTCAGCAGCTTCTCAGGATCCTGATTCCTAACCTCCTGCCTCGAACAAGCCTGACAGGTTTTATAAGGTGCCTAATGACTGTATTTTTCAATAAAAATGTCCCTCTGCTGACTCCTCTATTGTGTCTGTCTCTTCTGACAAAAGTTCCAGGATCTTTCCTTCCACTAAACTGCTTCTTTCTGACAAGGACATTAGGGCCATGGAATGGCTGGGAAAAGGTGTATACTGCTACTACCCTGGCCATCCAGGCTATTAGTTATCAGACTCATATGACCAGATGTGTCTTAACTTTTCTTTCTCAGGCCTCTCAGGTTAGCTCTGACCTTCCTGATTCTGAGAGGAAGGTTTGGCCCTCTCTTTGTTGGGCTCCTCTTCCCAACTGCTTCGCCATTCTATTAAATGTAGTTATGATGCAGCTGATGCTTCTTCTAGAGCTGCTGCTTTTGGTTCTGTGTTGAGGAGTTACTCTTGACTTCTCCTCCAGCCTTTGCCTGATGATATTAAAGCAACATTGATGAATACTCTCCTTGATAATAAAAATCTCTTTGGTTTTGCAGCTGCTGAGCTTTTTTAAGTCCCTGTAAGAAAATGGCAAGGCCTTGCAGGAATTGAAACATATTTTTGTTTCCCTTATTCCTAAATTTCAGAGGATTTATCCCTCTAAGCCTGCCTTTGTGCTCAGACAATCTCGCCCATCTCCCAAAGGTAAAAGAAGTTCTAGATGGGCTCCTGCTAAGTCTACTCAGACTCCTACTACTCAGAAGCCTCCTTTTCCAGACAAACCAGGTTCTGTCTGACTATCTGCTTCCCTCCAGCCTAAGTCAGGTCCCTTTATGTCTTCTTCTTTCCCTGTCTCTTCCCAACTGGTTAAAAATCACACAGGATTCTTGGGTTATGTCCATCATCCAACAGGGATACTTCATGGTGTGGAAATCCCTTCCTCCTTTTCTGGGCATTCCCCAACCTCCTCAGGACCTTTTGTCTCAAACCACTATCCACACAGTTTCTGCTCCTCAGATGGGGAAGGGGTTTTATTCCAGAACGTTTTTGGTTCCCAGGAAAGAAGGCACCTGGAGGCCCACTCTGGATCTTTCTCAGCTCAACACCTTTCTGATGATGTCCCTTCAGACTCTGTTTCCTGTTATCCTTCCTCAGGCTTTCCTGGTTTCTCTGGATCTCAGAGATGCTTATCTTCACATCTCTATTCATCCCCATTTCACGACAGATTTGCATTTCTCTGTTTCTTCCTTGTATTTTCAGTTCTCTGCTTTGCCCTTTGGCCTCTATACTGCCCCAAGTGTTTAAACCAAATGCCTCACACCTGTGATTGCCTTTTGCTGGATGAGGGGGATACAAGTCTTTCCTTACCTGGACAATCTGCTCATTCAGACTTCCTCCCCAGAGATCTTGCTTTAGCATTTTCATTATGCTGTTTGCCTCTTGCAAAGCCTAAGGTTTATGATACATTTCCAGAAATTCTTCCTGACTCCTTTAATTGCCTTTTTTTAATCCCTTCTTCATCAGGTCTCAGTTACAGCCAGAGACTTTCTAAAGGGCTCTGAGATTCATGGCTTCCACCATTCCAATGCTACCTCTAGTCAAACTTCATATGAGGAAGTTACAGTGGTTCATAAAGTCAGTATGGCCCTAACACTGTCATCCTTTAGACTTTCTAGTCCCTCTTCTTCCATGCCTCAAACTAGAGCTTCAGTTGTGGATTCATCAGCTGTTTCATAACCCAGAGCTTCCTTTTCAGCCCCTAGTCCTCTCTCAGGAACTGTTTTCAGATACCTCAAATACAAGGTGGGGTGCTTCTTTTGGCCTTTTCAAGGTTCAGGATCTTCAGTTTATTCATTAGAAAGCTGACCAGATCAACATCAAGGAGATGAGACTGTCGTTCTTGCTCTTCAGGCCTTTCATACTCATTTGTTTTCTAGGGCCTTTGAAAATCTTTACAGGCAGTACTGCAGTGATGTGGTACACCAATAAAGAAAGTGGGGACAGGGTCCTACTTTCTGTTCGGACTATCTCTTCATTTTTGTGATGTGGCTGTCCAATATCAGGTGACTTCCGGTTGTTTATATTTTTTCAGAACGAGACATTGTTGCAGACTTTCTGAGCAGGTCCATAACAAAGACTCATGAATGGATGCTTCATATAAATGTATTTGTGGATATTGTCCACTCTTCGGGTAGATCTTTTTGCCTCCCCTCTGAACAGGCAACTTCCTTTTTTTTTTTTTTTTTTTTTTTTATACCAGAGTCCTAAGTCTTCTGGCATGGAACATACCCTATCTTTTTCTTGGAAGGGTATGTTTCTCTATGCCTTCCCTCCCTTTCCCTCATACTGAGGTTCCTGCTCAAGATAGTGTAAGACTCCCCAAAAAATCTTGCTGGTGACTTCCTTTTTTCCTGGACAGCATTGATTCCCTCTTCTTCTGCACCTAGCCAAGGGCAATACCCACAAATTACCTCATATGGTGGACCTACTCACACAAGACAAGAGATCTGTCATCCAGCCTCACTTGTCCACTCTTCAACTGACACTATGTTTGATTGGGTTTTGATCCCTTTTAGACACCTTTTGTTCTAAGGATGTCATTTGGATTCTGCAGGAGGCCAGGAAATCACAAGTGTCCAAACAGAAGAGATTTTCTCTCTGGCGCCTTGCTCGTAATCAGGATCCACTTTCTGTGGAGATTCAAGTTTTCACTTATTTGTGTGAATTGCTCCATACTGTTGTGGTGTATTCTTCAATTAAAGCTCAACATTCAGCTCTTTCTGCTTGTCTGTCTTTGGGTCCTCCCTTGGCCTCTAGGTTTGAGGTCAAACAGTACCTTAAAGGCATCCTTCATATTAGGCCTAACAGGCAACTTATTCCTCCTTACTGCAACCTTAATTTTGTTCTTGAAAAATTGATTCAGTCTCTTTTTGAGCCTGCAGCTTTAGCTTCCTTGTAGCATTGTACACAGAAGACTGTTCTTCTTTTGGCCGTTATTTCAGTTAAGAGAGTGTCTGGGTTTCAGGCCCTTGTGGTTGCTTCCCCCTTTTCTTGGTTTTTCAGAGGGCAGGGTGTCTCTTCATACTAATCCTTCCTTTATGCCCAAAGTTGTTAATGAGTTGTCTCTTAATCAGCCTATTAATTTGCCCACCTTTTTTCCTTTCTCTGCAATCTGCTAGTGAGAAGGTTCTTCACACCTTGGATTTGCATAGATTTTCAGGTATTATTTTGGTAAGACTAAGGCCATTCACAAGTCTGAGCAGCTTTTTGTTTCTTTTCATCCCAGATCTCTAGGTTTGGCTGTTTCCAAGCAAACCATTTCTTCGAGGATTTCTAAAGCAATTTCTTTTTGTTACTCCTTTCATGGAAAAAGCTTTCCTGGTTCTGTTAAAGCTCATTCTCCCAGGGATGTGGCTTCCTCTGTTGCTTTTTCAAAGGTTTATATATGAATTCCATCATTAAGGCTACTACTTGGACCTCTGTCCGTACCTTTACTAAGCATTACAAATTAGATGTTGTTTTCAGGGCTTTTTCAGAGGCTTTCTTGAGTGCTCTTCTGGGACTTCCCAGTTTTCCTCTTCAGCTTTTGAACTCCCCCTTTAGAAAAGAATACTGCAACAGTGGTATGGAAGGATTTAGTACAGTTGTGTAAAATCTTACCATAACAATAGATGTCCTTCCCTTCACTGTTGCAATATTTACTCCCTCCCTCCTCCCCTTTTCATTTCTCCTTCTGAATGCACATGTTCCTCCTTTTCTCTTTGAACTGTTGTTCCTCCTGAGGCTTTTCATTTCTGAGGTATGTACATCCGTACGTCACCTTTATGCCCTATGCTGTGAATGGGGAGCATATGTGTGATATACGACATCCTTAAAATCCTAAGGCTTTGTATACTGGCCAGACATTGGGCTATTGGGCTACCCTTGGCAGGGGATCCCTTTAGTGAAGAATACTGCAACAGTGAAGAGGGCATCTACTGTTATGGTAAGATTTTACACAACTGTACAAAATGAAATTTCTGTGTTTTAACTGTATATGAGACTACAAGGAAGTTTGCATCTACACCTCGTGGTCACCTGTTTTATTGATATTGTCTTACATGGAGCTGCTGAGTATATGTGTAGCAGTCTACAAAACCCCAGCAAATCTATTTCACAAATGTATGTTAAAGTGGCAATTTCCTCCACATCCAGCAAACTTTGTCAT
Organism: Protopterus annectens; assembly: GCF_019279795.1. Lineage (NCBI taxonomy): Eukaryota > Metazoa > Chordata > Ceratodontiformes > Protopteridae > Protopterus > Protopterus annectens. Next base: position 336,458,647 of record NC_056751.1, on the reverse strand, counting down.
TCTACCTGGGTCACACCACAATTCAAGTACTATATAAAATCAGATCCCAGATTTCTGTATCATTGAGAAACAAGAATTGTGTTGCTTTTTGTAGTGAGGGGGAAGAAGATTATATTTTGGTTAAACAGCTCTTTTCTCTTGTCAACACTCTGAATGGACACTTATTAAACAACCGCTTCACGTTTAGTAAGCGAGGTTATGAACAAGCTTATGACAGACCTTCCTCTGTACATGGAATATATATACTGTGCAAACCCAAAGTTTGATAACTTTAATATTACATTGAACAGTTCAAATTAATGTTCCCCCTAACTAATATATACAGAGATAAAACCTTCAAGGGTTTTAAGAAAAAGAGGACAGTTATCATGTCATCACTGCCACCCTGTCACTGGGGACACAAAAGAAATAAAGTATTCACTTTAAACCAATTCAGAACTCCCATCTCTAAATTAATTCAAGTAGCACATCATTAGGCCCCACTGTGCCGAGGAAGAGTTTGAGTTTGTCATAAGGGGCATCATATCTAATACATACAGCAACATTATTAACAAATTGGTTATATTTGCAATATTAATACCTACATTTTGTGAAAATTCTAAAATTAGACAATGTCTGCTCAGACTGGGAGAACTTTTTATAAATATGTGGGCCAGATTCCAAAGGACTTGCTTTCAGTGTAAGTCTGCCCTGATTCCAGAAGACTTTCTCTTTTTTAATTTCTCCAAGTCTTTTGGGTTTCTAATACCATGATGGGAATGGACCCCATTCCTAAGTCAAAGTACGATTAAAGTTCATGAAATCAGTATTGTTTCAGTCTTTGATGTCAGCCACTAGTGCTCTTCGCAGCACCCACGATGTGCCCAGTAATGACTCCTTCTGCAGTTCGTGTAGAGTTACATGTATTGGTAACATATCTAACTACGATTGTAAATTCATTTTTATAAGACCCGTTGCTCCTACTACTGTTAGAACTGTCTGGTACCTTTCTTCCACATTGCTCTTGTTTCTCTCTGCAGATCCTGATATTTTATGACTTTGTGTATCTCTGTACACAAGACACTGTAGTCACTGGGTGTGGTGATTTCAATGATCAATGCTACTTTTGTCTTCTTTTCCTGGACCACTATATACAGTTTTCTAGCATCTGTCTTTTGAACTGTTGGTAATGGATGATCCCATGTGATGTAACTTCTTCATTTTCTATGATGCTTTGTAGCTTATGTTTCCAGTGTTTTTCTGCCACTTCAGTACCATAATATTTGCAGAATCCTCAGTGCAACAGTCTTGCCACATTATTATGCCTTTCAGTATAAAGTCCTTCTGCCATTAATGTGTCACATCCAGCAACGAGTTGTGTAACTGTTTCCAATTCAGTTTTACAAAACCTACATTTGTCTGTTTCTTCCACATGTTCAATGGATTTTATAAACCGGTATGTACATAGCCCACTATCTTGGGCCGCCAATATTAACTTTTCATCTCTTGGTTTGAATTTGCCTCTCCTTAACCATTCCTGTGTTAATTCCTGATCAACATGAGGTTCTTCCAGAAGTTTTCTATACTTACAACTATTTTTATGCTTTTTCCAGTTGACTTCTCATCTGATCCTTCACTTTATATTCTTTCTTTTGTTTTTTGGCACATTCAGTTGCTACGTGATTTTTATTTACTTCTGGTTAGATTTCCATTCTTGCTTGACGCTGATAAGCTTCTGCTAGATTCAGCAAAGAAGTCATCTTAGATTTATTTTCTTCATGTTTCAAAACTTTCACTACGTTTGGGTCTTGTGCGGTCAGCAGATATGTGTGGAGTCCCATGATTGCAGATCTATACATGTAATCAATTTCAAGGAGGCCCATACCTCCTTCGGAATGGAGAATACATAATCTTGGTATGCACTGATTTTTATAAGTCATTTGGTGAGCATGAAGCATCCTTCTTGTTTTCCTGTCTAATCTATTCACCACGTTTTTGGGCCAGTCAGTCACTCCAAAAATGTAAGTTAGGACTGGAAGAGCACATTGGCTTATAGCTTGAATTTTGTTCCTAGATGTCAGTGTTGTTTTCAGGATTAATTTAAGTCTTCTGAAGTATTACTTACTAAGTTTTATTCGCATTTGTTCGTGTTTTATTGTTGATCCTTCATCAATTCCCAAATATTTATACACTCCCTCTTGCTCAGTTTCATTTATATCACATCCTTGTCCCAAACTGATGTTTCCCTGGTGTTGCAGTTTTCCTGCTTTAAAGATTGCTTTTATTTATTTACTTATTGGTTTATTTGCATTTGTTTACCGAGATGGTCCACTGAGACAAAAAGTGCCCATTTTCAGTGGTGGCCCGGGGAGAAAAGCTCCATATACAAAAGAAATTTAAATACAATCACATTTTCTGCATGCATAGAGAGAGAAAAACTTAAAAAAACAGACATACAGTCTTAGAAATTTCTAGCTAGAATAACAAAGGCAGTATAAATTATATACAAAATATACAAAGTACAGTATATCATCTGCTTTGGATACTGTAGAGTGAAGACAGCAAGAGTTAGTTGCATAACTGTTAAGCAGAGGGGAGAAAAAAGTTAGTGAGATCAGGTGGGGGAAGATACTCTGTAGTCGTAGCCACATGTACATTGCTGTAGGGCTAAGAGATGCTGTTTTAGAGACTTTTTGAAGGATATGTAATTGGAAATAGTTCTGATAGAGCTGGGTATGGAATTCTAAGTTTTAGCAACTGTACTTGAGTAGAGAGATTGACCAACTGCAAGACTGGGTATTTGCACTTTTATAAGGAAATGATTTTCAGATCTGAGTTGTTGGGAGGGCTTATGGAGAGTAAACAGGGAGGTGAGGGATGGACAATTGGAAGGTTTGGTAATGATACTGTGAGCTGTGGTTAACTGCAAGTAGGTTAGGTGATGGGGAAGTTCGAGCCATTTTAGTTTGCATAGGGAGATGCAGTGATGGGTGGAGTAAGTTTTGTTGGTAGCGAACCTGGCAACCTTGTTATAACAGGACTTGATCTTGAATTTTAAGGAGCTTTGAATGTTAGTGAACAAATGGGCACTGTATAAAAGTGGAGGAAACAAATAGGATAGTGCAGCGTTTGTCTACCGGTGGGTGTGAGGTACAATTTATGCTTATAGAGGGTTCCTAGTTTCTGATTTTTTTTTTATGCAGTTTTGGATATGTAGATCCAAGGTTAAGTGTTCATATATTATACCTCCTAGAAGTTTAGTTTGTGATACTGCTCTAATGCAGGTTTTGTTTTGTGAATAGATATTAAAATCTGCTCTATTTAGGGGGGGTTGATTTTTTGGGGGTGAAAAGAAGCAGGTTAGTTTTGCTGGGGTTAAGGGGGTAGATGGCTGTTATTCATCCATTCCTCAGTGATTGAGAAAGCATGTTGGGTCCTAGCTAGGAGTTCATCAGCAGAGTCAGTAATGCAGATAATGGTCGAGTTGTCTGTGTACTTTATTACAGGATTTAGGTGGAGGGTGGAGTGGAAGTCATTAATGAATATGCTAAAAAGGAGAGGGCCCAATATGGATCCTTGGGGAACTCCTGTGTGTATATAGAGGAATGGTGAGAAAGAGTGGAGCCATTTAGTGGCTTGCTGTCTGTTGGTTAGATAATCAGAGAACCAGTTAAGAGTGGGGGGTGACATTCCCAGATTGGATAATTTTGCCAGGAGTAAGGGGTGGTATATGGTATCGAAGGCTTTGGAGAGGTCCAGATAGAGAAAGGAGACAATTTTTCCAGTGCCTCTTGCTTGGGTCACAGTGTCCATGAATGATATGAGTGCAATAGTGGTACTGTGATATCTGCGGAATCCATGTTGGGATGGGGATAATACCTTATTTTCTGTTAGGAAATTTATGAGCTGAGCATGGATGCATTTCTCCATGATTTTGGATAGTGGGGAGAATATTGCAATTGTCCGGAAATTGGTGAAATCTATGTTAGGGCCACCTTTGTGAAATGGAAGTATGTAGCCTTTTTTCCAGATTACAGGTACATAACACTCTTGGAGGGATCTGTTGATTAATATGCTAATGGGGTAGGCCATAGATGTGGCTGATATTTGAAAGTAATCTGAGGGTAGATTATCTGCAGCAGTTGTACAGGGTTTTAGCTTGAGTAGTAATTTGCGAATAGTAGCTGTGGGGATAGGAGAGAAGGAAAAGCAAGCATTGGGGTGGTTGTGTGAAGGTTACATGAGTGTGTGTTTGCTAGCTTTAGAATTTATGGGAAGGTGGCAGAGAGTTTGGAGATGGTGCTGTTTCACTGGGGGATTTGTCTGGATGTGGACATGGGTTGTTTTTGCTACTTGGATGCAGTAAACTAGAGGTGGTACCCCAAAATTTCTGTAGCATTGTTTCCGTTTTGGTTTTGGGATGTAAGGTAGAAGTTTTTCCTATTTTTGATTATGAAGTATTTGGCTTGATTTTGGAGTTTTTTAAATTCTAGGAGGTGAGCAGGATTTTTGCTTTTATGTCAGAGTTTTCATGCTCTATCTCTGTTTGTCATAAGTTGTTTTGTGGCTCTAGTTAACCAGTTAGCATGGTTGATTTTGATTTGTTTTACTCGTAAAGGAGCTAAGTTATTTACAATATTTAAAAATGTAGTATTGAAGAGTTCAACTGCCTCGTCTAAGGGTAGCACGTTTAGGGCACTCCAGTCTATTTGTAGGAGGGTGTTGTTTAAAGTTTCTGGGCTGAATTTGGATAGGTTCTGGGTTAGTTTATTCTGGTGGGTATTGAGGGTGGGGGACTATTTCCGAAGGATATAAACAGGTAGGTGATCAGTTATGGTTTGAGATAATGTGTCTGTGGCTGAAATTTTACTCAGGTCAGACACTAGAATCCAATCTAGTGCAGAGCCATTGTTTTTGCACATTTATCAAGACCAAATGACATTCTTATATCATCTGAAAAAGTTTTGACATCTTGCAGCTGTGCTTTCTTTTCCTCATCTGATGAGCTATACAGTTTTAAATCATTGACAAAGAGAAGGTGAGAAGTCTTTACACTTTGTTGTTTTCTAGGAGCCAGATTATAGCCGTGGCCTAAGCTGCTGAGTAAACAGCTTAATGGATTAATGGCTAGGCAGAATAGTAACGGTGACAGAGAGTCACCCTGGAATATCCCCATTTGAATTGTTATCCCTGGGATAACAATTTGTCCTTTATCATGGCTTAATTGCAAAGTGGTCTGCCACTGTTTCATGGTCACGGTAATGTAGTTGATCAGTGTGGGATGTATCTTTTACATCTTTAAGCACTCCTTTATCCATGAATGAGGAATACTATCAAATGCTTTTTCGTAGTCAATCTATGCCGTACTTAGATTCTTCCACTTTTTACAGTTCTCCACTATGACTCGATTTAACAGCAAATGATCCTTTGTTCTGTATGACTTTTTTTATTGCCCTTTTGTTTTACTGCTATAATTGAGTTTTCTTCTAAATGACCATAAACTTTGTCGGCATCAGTTCTCATATATAGTTTATATATTGTCGGAAGGCAAGTTATTGGTCTGTAAGTTTTAGGATAGCTTGCAGATTCACATTTAAGTTGGAGCATTGTTTTGCCTGTTGTTAGCCAGGTTTGTGTCTGTTCTGGGTGAGGATATAAATAGTTCTTACTCATGGCTAAATCTTCATGCAAAGATGTTAATACTTTTAACCAGATGTTAGGTGCTGCATCTGGGCCTAGGGTTTTCCAGTTAGAGACTTTTCTTAACTTTGTTTCAATTTCTCTAGCTGTTACTACATCACATTTCATATCCTGTACCTTTAAACTTCTTATTCTTTCTTTTACTTCTTCTATTCATTTAGCGTCTTTGTTATGTTCCAAAGGATCTTCATAGATACGTCTCCAAAATATATCTATTTCTTCTTTTTTTGGAGGTCTTTCAGTTCCTTTTACCCTATTTCACAGTTGTCGATAAAACTTATTTTGGGTCATCAATAAATTGCTTATTTTGCACTTTTCCTTTATATTTATCTTCATATCTTCTAAGTTTTTCCACCTGTGCTCAAATGTTTAGTTTGTTATTTACAATATTGCATGATAGATCATGGCCTGTTCTAATATTGCGTATTGGTTTTGTCACATCTTTCTTTCTTAGTATTTTTGTTGATCTATTCCCTCTTCTATATTCTAACAGTGACATTTCTTGTCTTGATTGCTTTATAATTTTCTCTATTCAATATTTCCATGATCGTATTTGATTTCTCCCCTTCCTTTCCCTCACTACCCTGTGTTCTTGTGGTAGAACTTTATCAGTTATCAATTTAGCTGCACAGTAATATATCCTGTTTACTTCTGTTATAGCGCATGGATCTCTGTCTAACAGTCCTAATTACTGTGTTCATTTGTTTCATCAGACGTCTGACTTTTTGGGTTTTATTAGCCTTCTGCAGTCTATTTCTTTTGTTGATCTTGATATATCTGTCCATGTCTTTCTCCTCTTGGCTCATTTTCATCCAAACTGAGGGCACATCCTTTGTTTTCCATTTCCTGCGGGCATTCTGTAGAAGGTTCTATAGCATCTTCCTGTGACACAGTCTCATCAATTTCATCCTGTGCCGTCCGTTGCTCTATCATATGAGAACTCACTGGCCTATCACTCCTCAACATTGACTGCATCAGAGTTTCTTGTTCCTTCCCTTGCTGTCTAGCTTTGAGTGAATGTTTATACTGGTTTCCTGTGGAAGGCTCCAAATTATCTTCATATGGTACCTGACCTGACCAATTGCTACCTGTTCCACTTCAGTTCTCAGTGAAGTGACTTAATTCAGTGTAAGACCTACCTATCTATAAACAGGCTTAAACTATGGGCCAGATTCAAAAACACCTGCTGTTAGTGTAGTGGTCACTTACAGTGAGTCAGTCTTTTGGAATTGGTCCCTGTGTCTTTCTCTAAATTTAATTACACACAATATATGATCAACTAGAGCTGCTAAAATACTTCAACCAAACTGGTCTCTCATTGTTTTCCCCTTTCCAATTATATGGAGCATAAAAGACATGTTGCAGATGCCAAACCCATATTCTAGAATTGCCTAGAGCTCTGAAGAGGATGTTTTTAAATCTTACAAAATAAATGACTATTAATACAAAACATTATTGGCCCACCTGCCTTCTAAGCATAAATTCTAACAATATCAGTCAGTTTAATTTTACTGTTTAGTTTATCATATATTCAATGATTTACTGCTGTATTGTGAAAAGTAGTTGTATATGAAAAACTTATGGTATTATCATGAGAACATTAATTTCAGAAAGTGTTTAAGTTACGTTAATGCTTATAAAAATGTATAGATGCTCCAAAAAAAAAAAAAAAAGAAAACTTATCTGCATAACACAATCATAAAAACTATCACTGTGTAACATTTGCAAATGTTTGCCTTTAGCTGGATTCTTCATGTTATCATCTGGTTAAATCATTTTTGCTTTACTACTACTATGAAATTCATAACTGTAGTTACAGAGCATACCTTACTTAAATGGTCATACACTGATGCACCAACTGTCTGTTGGGAGCCAGTCAGTCTGCTGAATATATTCACTTTGAATACCATTTGGTGAAATACGAATTGCTCAAATCTCCTTCAGTGATTATTGAAGTTGCAATTTTTCATACTGATGTGTGACTGTGGAGTTGGTATAAATAAGGTGGAAGTTGTGGATCTCTTCCATATGGAAGGAGATGCAGAATGTTTCAAGTGATTTCTTTCAACGTGATCCCTATGTACTAACTGTAAGCTTTCTAAGTGTTGCATCTGGGAATTTTCTGACATTTTATCTTGATCATAAAATGTAATGAATGTGATATTTTTTAAATAAAAAATTGCATTGTTTA
>NC_056751.1:336430777-336445777 GCF_019279795.1 Protopterus annectens | reverse complement strand
CTGAATTGGTTCTGTGTTCAATTTTACATTTTGCCTGTTCCATCAACAATTTTTAACTGGTATTTTTAATTTGCTGATACTCCGTAATAGTAATGTTCATGGAATAATATCTAGAAAACATTAATCAAGTTACTCCTCTAAAAAAAGAATTTGATTTACATTGATCAGACATTATTGATATGAAAACTTATTTTGTTTTTTGAAAAGGTTTCAAGCCAGCATACAATAAAGCACTGCTAGTGATTTCCTGCTGGATGAGGAAAGTAAACCTGTATTTTTTGTCTGTGACTGATAGAGCTGCTTTCTGTTTTACCAATTCCATTATGTTTTCTGTTTTAAGAAATCTGCTTGCCCTGGTGTTTTTGTCCTGTGTGAGAGGTAGGCACTTAAATTATCCAGAGTGCATATTTCACATGCCTTTTCATTGGTTAACTGTTTCTTGACATGGTGTATTTCTGGACCGTTGTCCTTTGCCAAAAAGATGTCAAGCCTATATAAACTAAAGCACTGCTGGTGATTCCCTGCTAGTGTTTTCCACTCACCCTCTACTTTGTTGATGTGCTTTTTGGTGATTTTAAGCTGCCCACCCCTACTGTAAATTGATTTTAATAAGCTCCACTTTTTCTACACTGTTGATAATGCTGGATCATTTATTTGCCTTTCTGTGTGGTTGTATTGAAAAAGTGTATTTTGCCTCTCATTGTCTGTTCTACTAATTTACATGATCTGAATTCATTTTCTAGCTAGCTGTTGGATAAAGTAATATATTCTTACACTCTAGCAAGCACGTATTCCTACATCAAGAGGTCAGTGGATTTTCCATCTAGTGCACTGGGAGGTAGCGTGGTCTGTTTAGGTTGGGGAAGCACTTGAGTTTTCTGCATCAAGAAAATAATTATATTCTGTGTCTTTATTGCATTTTTTAAATTGAATTGTATCTGATCACTGCGTTTTTCTGCCTTGTTACTGTTGGAACTGCATATTTTCTGCACTTGTTTTTAACTGTATTTTCAGACTGGATAGCATAGTCTAGATTTAGACTTGAGCACTAAACCAGATATCTTACATTAAGAAAGGCTCCTATGCACCCTTGCGGTAAAAGAGTGTGGATGCAGCCTTGTCTGAGCTGGAAATGTCTGGAAAAAGGTTCAGTGTGTACTTTCCTATTGGTAGATTAGCTTAAAACTGTTAAATTTCACCTGCATTTAAGCCTTGCATTTGCTCTTTGCTGCACATTGCCCAGTGGTGGTTAGTGGTTTTCTGTAAAAATGAAAATGTCTTGATACACAATTTTTCCTTAGCCACTTGTCAATGGAACCCTCACAAACTTCTCTGTTGCACTAAAAACACCGTAGTTACGTACTGAGCAGCATCACCACAACTGTCATCCACAACTCTCAGTTTAACAACCCTTGATAGTCGTAGCACAAAAATTGGTCAGTCTAGCCCACTCCTTGCCCTAATAGCTTGATAGTTGTTGCACAAAAACTGGTCAGTCTAGCCCACTCCTTTCCCTAATAGCTCATACTGTAAAAACCTGCTGTAATGGCCAGACAGTTTCCCATCATTTCTCTGGCCAGCCTAACTGACATGGGAATATTGAGGTAATGTAGTAATGTCCTCGTGTACTGACAACAATTTACTCCTATAACAAACAAATACCCTGTGTGAGAGATGTAAGTACACTATGAAACTGGAATCACTCCTTTTATGTAACAACAAACCAAATGCCAAACATGTTGTCATTACACACATTTCACCTCTCACAAAAACTAAATACATGGCACATAGAACCATATACATAGAGGTACTCACTAGAAGTCTACCAAAAATTCAGAGACCTCCCAAATGTAAACAAAGTGGCGAGACTGTTATGCAAATAGAAACTGCTGCACATAACACATACAGATGTGTCTGAACAAATAAGCCCCTAAGGTAAGACACATCTCAACTAAATGTCCTGGTCATAGGCGACTCTATAGTGAGACACACAGATGTTCCCCTTACCAGGATGGACAAGGAGAAGGTCACTGTCGGCTGCCTGTCAGGTGTCAGGATTTGTCATATCATGCATGCAGTTAAGTCATTCAACAACACGTACCATTATAACTCGGTCATAGTTCTTGTTGAGATGAATGACTTGAGACATACCTCTTGGGACTATAGGAAGAGAGACATGATTGAACTATCAGACTGTGTGTCTCAGGTAGGTATGACCCTAGGCCTGAGCAGCATTCTACCTTCTCCCAGGATGATGCTGATGAAAATGATCAACTTTGACAATTGGCTTAGCTTCTGGTGTCAGTCCTGGGAGATTCAGTATCTGTCAGCCTGGAGTGACGTGGTCAACACTCCATGTTGCTTTGCAGAGATGGGCTGCCCCTGTCTCCTATTGGGTTTTGGATACTGGCACAGTTGCTTGCCTCCCCCATAGTGCCTTTTAAGGCAATGTCAAAACAACAACATTTCCAATGTAACAAGATCCACCCAAGGCAAACTCAAGGTTCTGTTGCTTAATGCTAGAAATCTAAAATGAAGCCGCACTTTTTGGAAGCATGCCTCACCATGGAAGATGCTGATGTCTATGCAGTCACTGAGACTTGGTTTAAGGCTGTGGAGAGCACCCCAGGTATGGAAGGCTACAATGTCTTCCACATGTTTAGACCTCAAAATGAGTGTGAAAGAACCAAAGGTAGAGGAGTATCCATCTTCATTAAAGCCAAGTATGCCTCAAGACTGGTCAAACAGTATGACTCTCTCAAACTACTCCATGTCTAGTTAACTCTAGGTGGGAGTGTGGATGCAGCCTTGTCTGAGCTGGAAATGTCTGGAAAAAGGTTCAGTGTGTACTTTCCTATTGGTAGATTAGCTTAAAACTGTTAAATTTAACCTGCATTTAAGCCTTGCATTTGCTCTTTGCTGCACATTGCCCAGTGGTGGTTAGTGGTTTTCTGTAAAAATGAAAATGTCTTGATACACAATTTTTCCTTAGCCACTTGTCAATGGAACCCTCACAAACTTCTCTATTGCACTAAAAACACCGTAGTTACGTACTGAGCAGCATCACCACAACTGTCATCCACAACTCTCAGTTTAACAACCCTTGATAGTCGTAGCACAAAAATTGGTCAGTCTAGCCCACTCCTTGCCCTAATAGCTTGATAGTTGTTGCACAAAAACTGGTCAGTCTAGCCCACTCCTTTCCCTAATAGCTCATACTGTAAAAACCTGCTGTAATGGCCAGACAGTTTCCCATCATTTCTCTGGCCAGCCTAACTGACATGGGAATATTGAGGTAATGTAGTAATGTCCTCGTGTACTGACAACAGTTTACTCCTATAAAAAACAAATACCCTGTGTGAGAGATGTAAGTACACTATGAAACTGGAATCACTCCTGTTATGTAACAACAAACCAAATGCCAAACATGTTGTCATTACACACATTTCACCTCTCACAAAAACTAAATACATGGCACATAGAACCATATACATAGAGGTACTCACTAGAAGTCTACCAAAAATTCAGAGACCTCCCAAATGTAAACAAAGTGGCGAGACTGTTATGCAAATAGAAACTGCTGCACATAACACATACAGATGTGTCTGAACAAATAAGCCCCCAAGGTAAGACACATCTCAACTAAATGTCCTGGTCATAGGCGACTCTATAGTGAGACACACAGATGTTCCCCTTACCAGGATGGACAAGGAGAAGGTCACTGTCGGCTGCCTGTCAGGTGTCAGGATTTGTCATTTCATGCATGCAGTTAAGTCATTCAACAACACGTACCATTATAACTCGGTCATAGTTCTTGTTGAGATGAATGACTTGAGACATACCTCTTGGGACTATAGGAAGTGAGACATGATTGAACTATCAGACTGTGTGTCTCAGGTAGGTATGACCCTAGGCCTGAGCAGCATTCTACCTTCTCCCAGGATGATGCTGATGAAAATGATCAACTTTGACAATTGGCTTAGCTTCTGGTGTCAGTCCTGGGAGATTCAGTATCAGTCAGCCTGGAGTGACGTGGTCGACACTCCATGTTGCTTTGCAGAGATGGGCTGCCCCTGTCTCCTCTTGGGTTTTGGATACTGGCAAAGTTGCTTGCCTCCCCCATAGTGCCTTTTAAGGCAATGTCAAAACAACAACATTTCCAATGTAACAAGATCCACCCAAGGCAAACTCAAGGTTCTGTTGCTTAATGCTAGAAATCTAAAATGAAGCCGACTTTTGGAAGCATGCCTCACCATGGAAGATGCTGATGTCTATGCAGTCACTGAGACTTGGTTTAAGGCTGTGGAGAGCACCCCAGGTATGGAAGGCTACAATGTCTTCCACATGTTTAGACCTCAAAATGAGTGTGAAAGAACCAAAGGTAGAGGAGTATCCATCTTCATTAAAGCCAAGTATGCCTCAAGACTGGTCAAACAGTATGACTCTCTCAAACTACTCCATGTCTAGTTAACTCTAGGTAAAATTCCCTACCACATCATTGTGAGCTACAGACCACCCATCATGAACCAGGAAAAGCACACTGCCTACTTGGATTTACTGGAATCACTCTCCATATAGCTCAACACCTTAATCATGGGGGATTTCAACTATCCTTCTATCAACTGGGTAACATATATGAGCAAATACACTCACCCAGAGGTTCCTGAACTTTGTTAATTCAAATGCTCTAAAAGGGATACACATAGTACTCACTAACATAGGGAGCTACTGCACTCCCCCCTGTGTTATACCTTCCCTGGTAAGATCAAACCATAAAACTGTCTCATTCAAAGTAACTATTGGACCTGACACCCACACAGGAGAAAAAAAAAAAAACTGAAGAACTTTTCCAGAGCTAACTTCAGACTACTAAGGTAAAAAAATGTTATATCCCCCACATTCACAGACAGCAGTGACTCCTATGGAGAGGTGTACTCATATGCCTTGAACAAACACTTAAGCAGTTATATAGACTCATCTGTACCTGACTGGATCAAAACCAGGCCCTCATGAAAAAACAAGCCACCCTGGTGGATCTCAAGTATAAAAAGGTTATATAATAAGAGGAAAAGCTGATGTCTAATAATAAGAGGGAAACTCAGCAGAGGAAGAATTCCCTCCTCAGCTTGAGCAAGCAAATCAGAAATCTCGTGAAGTCCTCTAAAGCTAAGTATGAAGCTAAATGGCATCTCTAGCTAAGGATAGTCATAAGGCATTCTTTAATTACATCCAAAACTGAAAAGGGAGTGCGCAGCTTTGTGCATAACTGATAATAGATGGTGACAACCCACCACTGGACTAGTAATCAAGGAGCCTCAATCCTCACCACTGGCACCAGTGGGGGATGTACACTGGGAGGATGACAGGTAGACAAACAGTGTTTCCAGATGCAGCTCTCTGCATCAAATCCAATTTCCCTTAAGAGCACACAGAGACCACAGTCAGTCCGGGGCTGGATTCTCCCTCTTTCTCCAGATCCCCAGTAAGACTCCTCACTGGCACAGCTATAGAGTCTCAGCTGAGTGGCCAAGCAAAGACCTCCAACACCCTCTCTGTCTAACCAGTGCTTCATGTCTCTGTCTGGGTAGTCGACACACACATTCTTTGAGGTTTGATTTACACACATACACACACACATACACACACACACACACACACACACACACACACACACACACACACACACACACACACACACACACACACACACACACACACACACACACCTGAGAAAGGCTGACAAAGGTTTACTAACTATGCCCCCTTTTGCCTGGACTACAAGGTAGTTATCATTGTCACCAGCCAACTCCTTATCAACTACTTTAAAGCCCTTAACAAAGGGTGTCCAATCTTACTTTGTATGTAATATTAATATTAATACAAATTGTAGTTTGACCACGAGCAAGGCTATTAGTAGTGGCCCACACAGTGTCACCAAAAAATATGCAAGTACTCTCAAAACTTAAAATACCTCTAGACAGATCAGCCACAATTAAAGGTTTAAATATATTTAATAATAAATAATGAAAGAAAAAGAAAATACTCAGTATATATTCACAGTGACATCAGAGTTCAAAATTAAAGGAACTATTTAAAACACCATTGCAGGATAGTCTCAAATAAATAAAGAAACTAAGCTTTGCAATATTCCTGACTATATCTAAGAGAATTATACTATTCCCTAGTAACTTACTTCATCAGAGCAAGGCAGATGTGGTGAGTGGTTCTTGTCAGGCTCAAGACAGAATACAGAATGCCTGTCTCTCTAAGAGACTTTTTTAAATTAATATCTCAAATATTACTGCTGGGATAGCTTGCAGAATGCATAATTTCTTGTCATCTGACTCTAGTCCCCAGATGATCCCCCCACTGCTGGAAGCTGGCATTATTTAGCATCTACCTGTGAAAATACACAGACAAAGGCTTCTGCTCAGATCTTTGGCAGATACTGGAAGTCATAAAGCAATTATATTCCTCCACGTTTCAAAACTAGTAATTAGTCCACCCTAAAGACAATACAGAAATCTCCCTAGTACAGACATTATACATTATAGCTCCGTCCTAGCCAATAAAGTAATTTAATTTCAGCTATTTTTTTAACTTAACATCCTGTATTCCTAATATATATATATATATATAGTTACGATAGTGCATGTGCATTTCTGTTCTCTTCCAGCAGGGGTACAGACCAGTTTGATAGACACATGAGATACAGTTCTAATACAGTTGTAACACAAGTATCTTATATAAATCATGTTGATATTCACAAATGTCATAGGTTCATAGATTAGTACTAAGCTAACTGCCCTTGTGAGCCATTTTAAGCCTAGCCAATTATCCCTTGTGAGACTCAAACCCAGCACCTTGTGTTTGTAAGGCAAACACCTTAACCATTAGGCCACCCTCCCAAATAATATAATTATTTACAAAATTTCAGATAGCTGTGGTGGCACTATTTCCTTTCCTGTCACTTTTTCCCCCCTTCGAATACTCAAGCTAGTTTTTCAAGTGATCCTTGAGAAACATTGCTTGAGAGGGATGAGCCTAGCTAGGAATACATTACCCAATACTCTGTCTTGAGAGCCCATTCTGTGTCGGCATTGCTAACCCCACTGTGGTGCTGCCCTGTCATATCATGCACCTGCAACCATTAGGCACCACCATAGTAACTTTTGATTTTGCTGGCTGGCTCCCCGTAGCCATAGATTCCCCCTCAGACTCCAACTGCCTCCTACTGCAAATACTTATCACAAGGACCTCCTTGTCATGGTAAGGTTTCATTGCGTTGACATGGTACAGTTTGTGTCCCTGTCTCCTGCCTAGTAGTTCTACTGTGTAGTTAACATCACTGACCTTCCTTACCACTTTGAAGGGTCCCTAGCTGCCTGGAGCTTGTTGTGTCTAAGAGGAATTAGAACCACAACTTGTGCCACAGCATACTTGCTAGCTCAAGCATTCCTTTCATGCCAGGACTTTTTCTACTGTTGGGCTTTTGCCAGGTTTTCCTGGGACAAGCCCATGAGTTCCCTGAGCCTTGTCCTGAGGTTTATGACATATGCCACAACAGACTCCTTGTGGGATTCACAATCACCCTCCCACTCATCACAAATCAAATCTAGAGATCCCCTCACCTTATGCCAATACAGCAACTCAAAATGTGGAAAAGCTGTGGATTCCTGGGGGACCTCTTTGTAAGCAAACTACAGATGGGCAAATGTTTGTCCCACTCCCTCTTAAACTGGTCTGCAAATGCCTGTACCATGGTCTTTAGTGTAGAGTTTAACCTCTCCACCAGACTATTAGTCTGAGGATGGTAGGGGTGGTGTTTAGGTGCGTCACCCCACAGTGCTTCCACAGACAGGCCAGCAAATCTGACATGAAACTGGCACCTCTGTTAGTCAGTATTTCTTTTGGGAAACCTGCCCTGCTGAAAATCTCTAACAAAGCATTTGCCACCTTTTCTGCCTCAGTGGAGGACAGGGCCACTGCCTCAGGGTATCTGGTAGTATAATCTACTACCACTAGGATATACTTCTTCCCTGTGGAACATGGGGTACTCAGAGGCCCCATAATAACCATAGCTACCCACTGAAATGGCTTCTTAATCACAGGCAAAGACACCAAAGGAGCTTTCACCTTGTCTTCTGCCTTGCCTACCTTTTGGGACTTCTCACAGGTCCTGCAGTACCCTGTTACATCCCTGGAAATCCCGGGCCAATAAAAGTTCTGCATAATACATCTCTTGGTACACTTTATGCCCATATGACCTGCAAAGGGAATATTATGGGCTATGTCTAAGAAGTGCCAGATGGTAGGGTCTGGACACTATCAACTGCTGTATTCTCTTACCCTCTAGCCCTGCCTCAGGGGCTCACTCTCTCTACAGTAACCCTTTGTCCCAGTATACAGATTCCCCTTTTCCTTGAGAATCAGGTGCCTTCCTGGTTACCTCCCTCAAGCCTTGTAATGTAGGGTCTGAGAGATGAGCCTTTCTCAACACTCTCTTTGTAACCCTTCCCTGCTCCCCTTCCGCAGGGAGTTTGGTATCCTCTGACAGCGGTGCTTCACTGTCAGCCTGGATACTACTACTCACCTTTGCCCTTGCAGTCACTCTGTTCAAGGGAACATTGGTACTCACAAACAGCTGTGGCTCACGTTCAGTCTCACTACTCCAGGGTAGTACCCTCCCTGAAGTAGTCACCTCACCAAACCTGGCTTCAAGTGTGCAGTCTGTCTGCCCCCCCCCCCAGTCTACCAGACGTGTATGCTTGTCTCCAAGCCTGATTGCGTGTAACTACATGCACACAAGGTACTTTATTATCCAAATCATTACCTATCAGGACATCTGCAGGGATATCCTTAAACACACCTACTTGTGTGCTTCTTTTCCACTCTCCCAGTCAAGGTAAACCCTAGCCAAAGGTATTTGGAATGGGATCCCTCCTAAAGCTCTGACTGGAGAAGACTGCCCAAGCAAGTAGTGCTCCTCCTTAACAACTGCAGGCTTCGCAATGCTTAGGTCAGAGGCTGTGTCTCTCTCTTAGCAGTGGCCTGTTTACCATCTGCTAAGATAGTAGATAATCTCTTGTGGTAGTTTGGTACCCTTGTTGTCTCCAGACAACTTACTGCTGTCATTCCCACTAACTGGCTCCCCCACATTTTGTTCCCCACCTTGCCTCCATGGACATCTGTATGCTGCATGGCCCCAATGGTTACATTTAAAACATTTAACCCTTGATCCTGGCCATGTACCTGAACTAGCAGCTTCCCCTGTTACTGTTGAACTCTGTTAGGGCAGTTTAGGCTGCCCACCATGGGTTTCCTTAGACAAACGTGCAGCATTGGGTATCCCTTTCCTGTGCAGTGATGCCCTGCTTGCTAGCTGTAGGTCTCCCTTTTTCCCCAACTCATCTGCGGTATTACATTCTCTTTCTGCCAACTAGATTCTCATGTCCTCAGGGAAAGTGTTACAGGCTTGTTCCCTCACCAAAAAGGCTGCCAACCCTTCAAAAGTGGTGACCTGGCACCCACTGACCCACCTATGAAAACAAGTGCTTAACTCAGCAATATATTCACACACACTTTCATCTTCATTGCATCTATGCTCATGAAACTTTTTTATAAGCTTCAGGTTTTAACCTAAAACACTCTAATAAACAATTTTCAACTGTGTTATAATTTAAACAATTAGTATCAGACAATTTAGAAACAGCAGTTACACATTCACTATGGAGTAAGGGGGTCAGGAACTGTACCCAGAGCCCTTTGTGAACATTACATTGTTTACAAACCCTTTCAAAGAAATGAATAAAACTATCAAAATAATCACCCTCTGTGGAAAAAAATTACTGACCTTTGTTGCTTCTGGGGTTTGGTTATTCCCTTTCCCATTACCTCTGTGACCCAGGTGAAGATTTAGCATCTCCTTTTTATGTTGCCTCTGCCTCTCATTCTCTTCACCTTCCAGTCATCTGTCTCTGCTGATTCAGTGCCATCTGTTTCTCCTTTTCTTCAGCCTTCAAATGCCACAGTCTCTCTGCTGATTATAGTTCCAACCGTTTTGCCTCCAGTTGAAGTCTCTTTCACTCCAGATGGATTTTTAAGTCTTCTGAGGCAAAGTTGAACTGTACATTTTCTGAGAGTTGTACATCCCCAAGGCCAGTCTGGTTGTCCTCATGGTTGATGGTCAGTGATGCAGCTGTGACTAAGGGCGCAATAATTTCTGATTAGTCAGTTTGGCATGTACCAGTCCTTTGTCTTGGCACATCTCAGCCAACTGGCGTCTTGTCAGCTAGCCATACTCCTCTGTTGACATCCTTGCCTGTTTTCACTGATTAACTAAACTAACACAAAATAATTAAAATGATTTTGATATGAAACTCTGAATGTCTACCATGTGGCTGCTTGAGAGTACAAACATCTTCTTTAGTGACCACTGTTACAGGCTGCAGGAGTTCAATATCTACACCACTGAATCCCAGTATATAGATATCACACCACTGCCAGCCAATAATGTAATGACCCACCACTGGACCAGTAATCAAGGAACTTTAATCCTCACCACAGGCACAAGTGGGGACAGTGTTTCCAGATGCAGCTGTCTGCATCAAGTGCAATTTCCCATGAGCACACAGAGACCACAGTCAGTCTGGGACTGGTTTCTCCCTCTTTCTCCAGATCCCCAATAAGACTCCTCAGTGACACAGCTATAGAGTTGTGCAAGACCCAGGAACACAGCTAGATAGCAATCTGAACTTCCCTGAACTTCCACCACCAAGTTTCCTCTGTGGTAAGGAAAGCATTCTACATTGCACACCTCATAACTAAGGGCATCACATACAGGTCTAAGGATGTTATAACCCCACTGTGCTCAACTCTCATCAGACCACTAATAGAATACAATGCTTCCTTTTGCATGTTCGTCAACAGACACCTGCAGCATCTAGAGAGACCACAGGGGTTCCTCACCAAGAAAATACAGGGTCTGTAAACAATGATGTATGTGGATAGACTAAAACCCATGTCACTGTACTCTGTACCATATAGGCTGCTGAGAGGAGACTTGTGCCTGACTTACAGGACAGTGTCTGACCCTGCCCTGATGGATGTACTTCACATACACAAATCTAATGGCACAATGTTCACTCAATCTAGGCATCTTAACCTAGCCTGTGACATTAACAGAAAATGCTGGTGAGACAAATATATCTCCCAGAGACTGTCTGAAATATATCTCCCAGAGTCCACTGGAACAGATTTCAAATCCAAGTGAAGCAGAGTTCCTCACTGACTCTATTCAAGCACAACCTGGACAAAAGGATGGGAGACCACAAATTATTCACCCTGGGGGTGGCACCCATGTCTCTCATGGACAGGGGGAGTCAGTGTCGACCATAGACTAGCTTTGCAAATTAATAATAAGAACATGTGGGGCATCTTGGGATTAACATGGTTAGGCTTGTAGGGACTGTAGGGCTTCTAGCCTAGTAACTTCCTATAAGCCTATGAACCTGTGAACCTAGGAAGATGCTAAGTCTTTATTTATAGTTCTGCAGTAAGAGGGGTTCGCTATGATTAGTTGTGTGTTTTATAATCAACAACAGGTAGCAGTCTCTGAACCTTTGAACTCCTGAGGTTATACTGTACACAAAATCAATTCTTTTTTTGCAGGGGAGCAGGTTCCTATGCTCCCCTGACATGGGGGCAAGTCCCTGTAGTCCAGTCTACATATATAAAATCACCAAGGTTGACAAACTCAGAGAAAAAGGAAAAAGTAGAAAACAAAAGTAAAATATACTTCCTGTTTCCCAAGTACTTTGCTGTCTGTTTGTAGCGTCAGCATTCCCAGTTAAATGGCATGGTGACTATAGGTAAGCTATGATCTTCCTGTTTTGATATTCCATTATCCTGTGTTTCAGGCTGAGACTGTGGACACTTTTCCAATAAACGAGTATAAGTGATGTGTATGTAATATGTGCATGAATTAATGACATAGGTAAATTGAGTTTGCTTGATTATAGATCGCTTGCAAGATGGCTTTTCTTGCTTTGCTTCTGCTACAATTCTTATTGCTTTGGTACCCTTTTTTCATTTCATACTCCTAGAAAGTTAAGGAACAGACTTGGTGCTACATCATTAGTCCTCACTGTGAGAGACAAGATTTTAGGCACTTTGATAGTGAGATTTTTCAATGGAGGAGTTTTTATAGGCCTTTCTTAGTGATTCACTCGTATGACCAGACAATTTTCCTGCGTGGTATTTTATTACTAACTGAGCTTTAGAAGTTGACCTTAGAAATTATTAAAAAATATAGTATGTTTTTTTTAATTCTATTGTCCAATTTTTTTTGTATGGCCATGATTACAGTATTATATAATGAAAGTGGTTTCTGGAAGGGTGTGTTGGGATTACTTATGACATTTAAACATTTTAGGTGAAATGAAAAAAAAAAAAGGTTTTGCTATCATTTCTGCATAGCATTAATTTCTCCAAATATTTAGGATTTCTAATACCATGACAACAATGGACTCCATTCCAAAGTTGGGGTACAGTTAAAGTTCATGAAATCAGTATTGCTCCAGTCTTTGATATTTGCCGTGAGTGCCCTTTGTCACCATCTACAATGTACCCAGAACTGCCTTCTTCTGTAGTTCATATGGAGTTACCTGTACTGGTACCATATATAAGTATACTTTGAAATTCTTTTTTTTTCTTTAGCCCAGTTGTTTTAACTACCACAGAAACTATTTGAATGTTTATATTCTACACTGCTGTAGTTTCTGCTTGCATGCCATAGTATTTTGTAACTTTATGTCTTTATATAAGATACTGTAGTCACCTTGAATTTTGATAATCAGTGTTGCTTTTGTACTTTTTCACATTGAATACAATATCTGGTTTTGTTATTTCTACCTTCTTAGCTGTTGATTTTGGATGACTCCCCATGAACATTGCTTAATTTTCACTAATCCTCTGTGGGTTATTTTTCCAGTGCCTTTCAGTTACTTGTATGCTGTAAGTCTACATAGTCTCCAGTGTGACAACATTGCCTCATTGTGTCTCTTAGTTTGAAAACCCGCAGCCTGCTGCAAGATGTGCAACTGTTTCTAGTTCTGTGCTGCAAAGCCTAGCTTTCTCTGTGTCTTCTAATACTTATATACATTTTGTGAACCATTGTGTACATAGACAACTGTTTTGAGCTGTATTTTATTAACTTTTCATCTTTTGGTTTAAATTCAACTTGCCTAAACCTGTCATGTGTCAAGCCCTAATAAAAAGAGGGGTTATTCCACCAGTTCCACGATAAATGTGAGCTTTTCATTTTTTTTTCTGATCATGTTTTATATTCTTAATTTTGTTTTATGGATGTTCTGTTTCTGCTTATTGTTTGTCTAATTTTGGTTTGATTTCTATTCCTGCTTCTTTCCTAAATGCTTCTGTTAACATGAGCAAAGATGTTATTTTAGACTTGTTTGTTGATTGATTGAAACTTTCACTATGTTTGGATCTGATAATGTCAATACATATGTAACATGTATGCAGTGTGGATCCTGAATTTGGTCAACACAGCAAAATATTGTTTGATGACAGTTGGCCGACCTATGCTGGTGATTGACAGGTATGCTGGATCAACAATCCCTTTGTGGAGGAGTATTCCCTTCCACTGAGGCTTGTATAATCTCAGAGTTAGTATATGTTATTAGCATGAGGTGAGCCACATGGGGGTCTAGGGGTCTTGCCCCCCCTGCAATAAACAGTATTATTTGTTTTGTCTTCTTTGCGTGCGTCAGGGATTTTCCTCACACATGTGCAGTTAACTGTCAGTGTTTGATTGTCAACCTTTTTTGGTCAGTCAATATTCTTGTCATTGACATTTTATTGTGCAGTGCAAGGAAAGTAATTACGTATGCAGTGCCATAGTCGTCAACATATACATGTACTCAATTTAAAGGAGGTCCGTGTATCCTTTAAACTGTGGGATATGTGATCTTGTCAATTTATATAATTCGATAAGAATGAATTAGTTTTCTTGTTTTCCTGTCTAGCAGCTCCATCACTCTCTGAGGCCAGTCAGTTACACCAAAGCAGTAAGTTAGAACAGGGACTGTGAGCTGGTAATTTATAGCCTGAACTTTATTCCTAAAAGTCAAAACAGTTTTCAGGACTAATTTCAGTCTTCTAGAATATTCATTATTAAGCTGCTTCCTTATTTGTTCCTGTTATATTACTGCCCCTTCATCTATTTCTAGATATTTATATACTTAATCTTGTTCCAGTTCTTTCATATCACTTAACAGTCCAAGTATGATATTTTTCATAAATTTTAATTTTTTTTAATTTTCCTGCTATAAATGTTTCTTTTACACATTCTTACATAATTTGAAAATGTTTTAATAATGTGTAATGATCTGTGCAGTTACAGAGTGTTATAAAAGTAAATTAAATGTTATTCGGTAGGATTGTTCTTTTGAGTTTAGACTGTGACCATAGCCTAGACAGTTAAGTAAAGAGCTTGATGGTCTCAGGGTGAGGAAAACAGTAATAGTAAGAAGTAATCAACCAGGAATTCTCCATGCTGGATTCTTACACCATGAAAAGTAACTTGCCATTTTTTATGGTGTCAATTGCTAAGCATTTTTCCACTTTGTCACAGAAGTTGCCATATAACTTATCAGTATACGATGTAGCTTACAAATCTATAAACATTCTGTAATTGAGAAGTGAAGAATGCAGGGCAATGCTTTTTTTGCACTCTATCCATGCAAAACTGAAGTTAAAATTGTTTTTATATCTCTTCATTATGGTTTTGTTTAGTTAAAGGTGTTCCTTAATTTCATGTTTCTCTTTTATTCCCCTTTTGTTCTAATGCTATGAATGTTTTTTTTTTTATTTAAAAGACTATAGATTTTGTCTCTATCAATTCTTGTATAGAACATGTAATGTTGTTAGATAAGTTATGGGTTGATAATTCTTAAGATGATTTGTAGGTTCACTTTCCTG